>NC_046157.1:125666488-125970275 GCF_011064425.1 Rattus rattus
TTAAAATAGAGACTGAAGGGACAGCCATCAGAGTCTGCCCACATGTGGCCCATATATATATACAGCCACCCAATTAGACAAGATGGATGAAGCAAAGAAGTGCAGAAGTGTAGATCGCTCCTGAGAGACACAGCCAGAATACAGCAAATACAGAGCCGAATGTCAGCAGCAAACCACTGAACTGAGAATAGGACCCCCGTTGAAGGAATCAGAGAAAGAACTGGAAGAGCTTGAAGGGGCTTGAGACCCCATATGTACAACAATGCCAAGCAACCAGAGCTTCCAGGGACTAAGCCACTATCTAAAGACTATACATGGACTGACCCTGGACTCTGACCTCATAGGTAGCAATGAATATCCTAGTAAGAGCACCAGTGAAGGTAAACCCCTGGGTCCTGTTAAGACTAAACCCCAGAATCAGACAGTTGGGGGGGGCAATAGGGGAGGTGGGGAGGGGAACACCCATAAGGAAGGGGAGGGGAGGATGTTTGCCCGAACCGAAAGGAATAACACTCGAAATGTATATAAGAAATATTCAAGTTAAAAAAAAAAACACACACACAAAAAAGATATTGAAGATAGGTTATTTAAATGTAGCATTAAATTGTCATCCAAACTGTCAGAATTTCAGAGTTATATACAAATGTTATATATTACTTAGGACATTTTCACAGACAATTGCTGAAATTATTGTATATTCTAACACAATGATTAACATGATAATTGGAAGTTTAAACTTTTTTTAATGGTAAAATTTATATTTATATTGAGGGGAAAGCATGAAGTAAAACACTTTATATTACCTAATTTACAAAATACAAACTATAGATTTAATTTTAAAAATTCAAGGTAATCTGGAATACATGAGTTTATTGATGTTAATGACAGTTTAAACAGAAGAATATCTCTGGGAAACTATAAATTGTCATTTAAGTTAATAATTATCTTATCCAGCTCCTAGAGGTGTTTCAGTTTTGATTGCTGTATCACATGAGTGCCATTACATGGCAGAGGGGAAAGAGGCTATGTCAAAGCTCAATGCTCTAACCTGCGAATGTCTGAAAGATTACTGACCTAACATTTTCTGAATAAAAGGACCACCACCATTCTGGTGCCAGAGGACCTGGGCCAGGAGCTGGCCTGGGACTAAAAGAATCCCATTGATAGGTCCTAAGCAGAAGTGCATGCAGGACACCCCAGTGGTATTTCTGAAAAGAGAAAGGAAGAAAGAAAGAAAGAAAGAAAGAAAGAAAGAAAGAAAGAAAGAAAGAAAGAAAGAAAGAAAGAGAGAGAGAGAGAGAAAGAAAGAAAGAAAGAAAGAAAGAAAATATATTTCCAGAATTATGAGGATTTATGTCTAGAACTTCAGTTTGATTTATTGATCAATATTCCTGTTTTTATGCTGCTGCCTTGTGGTTTTTATTATCTAAATCTCAATAGTGCAAGTATAACCTATGAATGTTGGCACCTCAAGTAATTTTTTTATGTTAAAGATTATTTTAGTTGTTGTTCTTGCTTTTCCTTATGAACATGAGAATTGTTCTTTTAGTTTCAGTATAGAATTTTGTTAGAATTTTGATATGGATTTCACTGATAATATAAATTGTTCTTAGTAGGACAGGCATTTTAACAATTTAAATCTTACTGATCCATGAGCATGGGTTATTTTATCTTTAAAATTTACTTCATACCTCAACCCAGAGAGAGACAGAACCAACACTCCAGACCCTCTCCCATACCCAGAGACAGTTTGAGATCCAGGAGTGTCATAATACTAAGATCTCAGGTTCACAATAGAGACAGATCCAGTCAGAGACATGAAGGCCAGTTAATATCTGAGATAACTAGATAGCAAGAGGCAAGTGCAGGAATATAAGCAAAAGAAACTAGAGCCATTTAGCATCATCAGAAACCAGTTCTTCCACTACAGCAGGCCGTGGATACCCTAACACCTCTGGAAAGTAAGACTCTGACCTTAAATCTCATCTCCTGAAGATGAGAACATAAGGAGAACATACATAACTCCCTTAAAGAAATACAGAAAAATGCAATCAAACAGGTGAAGGAATTAAACAAAAAATGATCTCGAACTGGCAATAGAAACATTGAAGGAAACACAGAGAGAGACAACCCTGAAATGAAAAATCCAGGAAAAAGATGCAAACATCACCAACACAATAAAAGAGAGAGAAGAGAGAATCTCAGGCATAGAAGATATTGACACAGCAGTCAAGAAAATAGGAAGTGCAAAATTCTCCCAACCTAAATCATAAAGGAAATTCAAAATACAGCAAAAAAAAAAAAAAAAAAAAAAAAAAAAAACCTAAGAATAATAATAAGAGAGAAAAGATTCTCAAGGCAAAGGGCCAGGAAACATTTTCAACAAAATCATAGAAGACAACATCTCTGGTCATAAATGTTAAATAAGCATACAGAACATCAAACAGATTTGAACAAAAAGAGAAATCTATACCATTACATAATAATCAAAATAATAAATGTATAGGAAAAAGAAAGAATATTAAAATGGTAGCAGAAAAATGCCATGTGACATATAAAAGCAGATCTATCAGAATTACACAAGTATTCTCAATAGAAAGTCTAAAACCCAGAAGGTTTTGAAAAAATGTGATGCAGACCCTAAGAGAACACAAATGCCAGTCCTGGAACTAGTCAAACACCCTGAATGGAGAAATTAAAACAAAACCAAATTTATTTATTTATTGTGTTTGTATCTTCACAATTTTTTCTTTTCTTTTTAAACAATTCTTTTTTCTTTTTTCTTTTTTTCTCAGAGCTTAGGAGGACCAAACCCAGGGCCTTGTTTGCTAGGCAAGTGCTCTACCACTGAGCTAAATCCCCAACCCCTTTCTTTTCTTTTATTGGACAATTTATTTACATTTCTAATGTAATCCCCTTTCCTCATTTCCTCTCTTTAACATCCCCCTTCCTCTGCTTCTATGGGAGTGCTCCCCCACCCACCAACTTCCTCCTGCCTCTCCACCAAGGCATTCCCCTATACTTGGGCATTGAGCCTTCACAGGACCAACATTTCCCAACAAAGCCATCCTCTGCTACATATGCAGCTGGAGCCAGGGGTCCCTCCATGTGTACTCTTTGGTTGGTGGTTTATTCCCTGGGAGCTCTGGGGCATCTGGTTGGTTGATATTTTTCTTCTTCCAATGAGGTTATAAACCCCTTCACTGCCTTCAGTACTTTCTCTAACTCCTGCATTGAGGACCCCATATTAAGTCCAATGGTTCACTGCAAGCAACTGCCTCTGTGTTTGTCAGACTGTGGTAGAGCCTCTTAGGAGACAGCAGGCTCCTGTAAGCATGCATTTCTTTCTTTTTTTTTCTTTTCTTTTCTTTTTTTTCCCAGAGCTGGGGACCGAACCCAGGGCCTTGCTAGGCAAGCGCTCTACCACTGAGCTAAATCCCCAACCCCAATCATGCATTTCTTGGTATCCACAACCATGTCTGGGTTTGCATTGATTCCCAGGTGGGGCAGTCTATGGATGGCCTTTACTTTGGTCTTTGGTCCAAACTTTGTTTCTGTATCTCCTCCTGTGAGTATTTTCCCCCTTTTAAGGAGGACTGAATTATCCACACTTTGGTCTTTCTTCTGGAGCTTCATGTGGTCTGCAAATTGTATCTTGGATAGTCCAAACTTTTGGGCTAATATCCACTTATCAGTGAGTACATACTATAGGTTTTCTTTTGTGATTGGGTTACCTCACTCAGGATGGTATTTTCTAGTTCCATTTATTTGCCTAAGAATTTCATCAAGTCATTCTTTTTAATAGCTGTATAAATGTACCACATTTCCTGTATCCATTTGACTCTTGTGGAACATTTGGTTTCTTTCCAGCTTCTGGCCATTATAAATAAGACTGCTATGAACAGACAGGCACATGTGTACTTGTTATATGTTAGAGCATCTTTTGGGTATATGTCTAGGAATAGTATAGCTAGGTCCTCAGGTAGTACTATGGCCAATTTTCTGAGGAACTGCCAGACTGTTTTCCAAAGTGCTTGTACCAACTTGAAATCTCACCACTAATGGAGGAGTCTTCCTCTTTCTCTATATATTTGCCAGCATGATGTCACCTGAGTTTTTTATCTTAGCCATTCTGACAGGTGTGTGTGAGGTAGAATCTCAGGGTTGTTTAGACTTGCATTTTCTTGATGACTAAGGATGTTGAGCCCTTCTTTCTTTCTTTTCTTTTTTAAACAGCAAAACTATGTCTACTTTATTTTTAACAAAAAAGTCAACATGCATTGGAAAAAAGATAACCTACTCAACAAATGGTGCTGGAAAATCTGCATTTATACATGAGAAGATTGAAACTACATTTTAAAATTTTTTTTTATTTTTTATACAGATGAGGATGTTTGCAGTTAACCATTGGACTGAGCAAGGGGACTCCAATGGAAGAGTTAGAGTAAAGCCTGAAGGAGACGAAGGGGTTTGAAACACCATAGGAAGAACAAGAATATCAACCATCCAAACCTTTCCAGAGCTCCCAGAAACTAAACTGCCAACCAAAGAGTACACACGGAGTGACCCATGATTCCACCCACATATGTGGCAGAGGATGGCATTGTCCAGCATCAATGGGAGGAAAAGTCCTTGATCCTGTGAAAGCTTTTTTCCCTGATGTAGGGCAATCCTAAGGCATTGAGGATAGAGTGGGTGGGTAAAAATGGGAGCATCCTCATAGAAGCAAGGGGAATGGGAAGGGCTGTGTGAGATGAGGGAAAGATGATAACATTTGAAATATAAATACATAAAGTATCCAAGAACATTTCTTTAGGTGATTCTAGGCCAATCAAAATTCTTCAGGTGAGAATTCTCTGTTTGTCTCTGTACCCCAGTTTTAATAGGGTTACTTGATTCTCTGGAGTCTAATTACTTGAGTTCTTTGTATATATTAGATATTCATCTTCTAAATCCTATACTCAACCAAACTGAGAAATCTAGAGGAAATGGACAATTTCTAGACAGATAACAGATACCAAAGTTAAATCAGTTAAAACATCTAAACAGTCCCATAACCCCTAAAGAAACAGAAGCACTCATTAAAAACTTCCAACCAAAAAAAAAAGTGAAGGAACAGACAGGTGTTGTGTAGAATTCTATCAGACTTTCAAAGAAGAACTAATACCAATACTCTTCAAACTATTCCACAAAATAAAAACAGAAGGAACACTACCGAAATTGTTCCATGAAACCACAATTGTGCTTATACCTAAAACACCCAAAGACCCAACAAAGAAAGAGAACTTCAGACCAATTTCCCTTATGAATATCAAATATCAATATGAAAATACTCAATGAAATTTTCACAAACTGGCAGAAGGAACACCCATTCAGAGCCTGCCCCACATGTGGCCCATACATATACAGCCACCAAACTAGATAAGATGGATGAAGCAAAGAAGTACAGGCTGACAGGAACTGGATGCAGATCTCTCCTGAGAGACACAGTCAGAATATTGCAAATACATAATAGGTGAATGCCAGCAGCAAATCACTGAACTGAAAATGGGACCCCCATTGAAGGAATTAGAAAAAGGACTGAAAGAGCTTGAAGGGTCTTGAGACCCCATATGAACAACAATGCCGACCAACCAGAGCTTCCAGGACTAAGCCACTACTCAAAGACTATACATGGACTGACCCTGGGCTCCAACCGCATAGGTAGCAATAATAGCCTAGTAAGGGCACCAGTGGAAGGGGAAGCCCTTGGTCCTGCCAAGACTGAACTCCCAGTGATCGTGATTGTTGGGGGGAGAGCAGTAATGAGGGGAGGATGGGAAGGGGAACACCCATATAGAAGAAGAGGGGGAGGGGTTAGGGGGATGTTGGCCTGGAAACCGGGAAAGGGAATAACAATCGAAATGTAAATAAGAAACATCCAAGTTAATAAAGATAAAAAAAAAGAATTTTATCACTTAAAAAAAAAGCAAAACAAAACAAAACAAAAAAGGTCTCACAAACTGAATCCAAGAATATATCAAAACAATCATCCATCATGACTAAGTTGGCTTCATCCCAGAGATTCAGGGATTGTTCAGTATATGAAAACACATCAATATAATAGACTACATAAATAAACTCAAAGAAAAAAATCACATGATCATCTCATTAGATTCTGAAAATGCATTTGAGAAAATTAAGCACCCCTTCATGGTAGCAGACTTGGAAAGATCAGGAATTCAAGTACCCATACGTAAACATAGTAAAAGCAATACACAGCAAACCATTAGGCAACAAAATCAAACTAAATGGAGTAAAATCAGGAACTAGATAATGCTGACCACTATCTTCCTACCTATTTAACATAGTACTTGAAGTCCTAGCCAGAGCAATTAGACAACAAAAAGTAGTCACAGGGGTACAAATTGGAAAGGAAGAAGTCAAAATATCACTATTTTCAGATAATATGATAGTATACTTAAGAGATAAAACCAAATTTAAATAATATCTTTCTACTACAGAAGATAATAGAAAGAAAATTCCAACAGAAAGAGGGAAACTAAGGCAAAGCAAGGAATTAATTATCTCACATCAAACCCAAAAGAAGAGAACCACACAAATACAATACCACACCATCAATAAAAAGTACAGGAACCAATAATCATTGGCTTTAATGTTTATTGTTATCAATGCACTCAATTCCCCAATAAAAATACATAGGCTAACAGACTGGATACGTAAAATGGGCCCAGCATTTTCTTCCATCCATAATATAGGCATAAGTTACAAAGATAGACACTACCTTAGACTAATAGGTTAGAAAAGATTTTTCCAAGCAAATGGTCCCAAGAAACAAGCTGAAGTAGCCATTCTAATATCCAATAAAATATATTTTCAATCAAAACTTATTACAAGAGATGTGGAAGGTCACATCATACTCATCAAAAGAAAAAATCTAACAAGATGAAGTCTCAATTCTTAACATCTGTGCCTCAAATCCAAGGGCACCCACATTTGTAAAAGAAACATTACTAAATCTCAAAATACACATTGGTCCTCATACAATAATAGTGGGCGACTTCACTACCCCACTCTCACCAATGAACAGACCATGGGCACAGAATCTAAACAGGCACACAGTGAAACTAGAAATTATGAAACAACTAGATTTAAGATATATCTAAAGAACATTTCACCCTAATCAAACAATATCCTTCTTTTTAGTACCTCATCATAAGGTTTCCAAAACTGATCAGATAATCACACAGAAAACAAGCCTCAGCAGATTCAAGAATATTGAAATAATCCTATGCATTCTGATAGATTACCACAGACAATGGCTGGTCTTCAGTCACAACAAAAGAAACAGAAAGCTCACATGGAAACTGAATAACTATCCACTCCTGATAACTTTATCAGGGAAAAATTAAAGAAAGAAAATGAAGTCTTTCTAGAATTTAATCAAGATGAAGACACAGCATACCCAAAACTAGTGGCACACAGTGAAAGCAGAACTAAGAGGAAAAGATATAGCACAAAGTGCTTTCATAAATAAATTGGAGAGCATTTACACTTAACAGCACATCTGAAAGCTCTTGAACAAAAACAAGCAAACCTACCATAAAGAGTAGAAATAATCAGTCTCAAACCTGAAATCAACCAATTAGAAACAAAGAGAACTGTACAAAGAATCAACCAAACTAAAAACTGGTTCTTCGAGAAAATCAACATGGTAGATAAACCCTGAACCAAACTAACCAAAGGGCAAGGAAACAGTATCCAAATGATCAAAATCAGGAATGCAAAGAGAGACATGATAACAGAAACTGGGGAAATTAAAAAAAAATCATCAGCTTCTACTACAAAAGATTATACTCAACTTAGATGAAAGAGATGATTTTCTAGACAGATACAAAAATACCAAATTTAAATCAAGACCAGACAAACTATCTAAGGAGTTTCATAAGCACTAAGGAAATAGAAGCTGTCATTAAAAGTCTCCCAACCAAGAAAAAGCCCGACATGAGGGGTTTAGTGCAGAATTCAATCATACCTTTGGAAAAGAACTAATACCAATACTCCACAAATGGAAACAGAAGAAATATTGTGTTGTTCATTCTATGAAGCCACAGTTACTATGACACCTGAAACACACAAAGACCAAACAAATAAAGAGAACTTCAGACAATTTTCTCTTATGAATATAGATGCAAATATAGTCAATAAAATTCTCAAAAACTGAATCCAAGAGGACTTTAAAATGATCATTAGCCATGATCAAGTAGGCTTCATCCCAAGGATGCAGGGATGGTTCAATAAAAGGAAATCATCAATGTAATCCGCTCTAGAAATAAACTCAGGAAAAAATCACTTGGGCATCGTATTATATGCAAAAATGCCTTGGAAAAAATATAAAACCTATTTATGTTAAATTCGTGGACAGATCAGGAATTCAAGGCATATACCTAAACATAGTAAGAGCAATATACAGCAAATAAACAGCAAACATCAAATTAAATGGAGAGAAACTTGAAGCATTCCCATTAAAATCAGGGACAAGGGTACCCATTTTCTCCCTATTTATTCACTATAGTACACATTGTCCTAGCTAGAGCAATTATACAGTAAGAAGAAGTCAAAAGGATACATATCAGAAAGGAAGAAATCAAGGTATCAAGATTTGGAGTTGATACGATACTATATCTACACAACCCCAAAAATCCCACCAGAGAATGTCTGCACTTCTGCAAAGTAGCTGGATATAAATCAGTATCCTTCCTCTATTCAAACGATAAATGCACAGAGAAACAAATTAAGGAAAGAATACTCTTAATAGTTGTCACAAATTATACAAAATGTCCTTGGCATAACTCTAACCAAGTAATTGAATGATCTATATGAAAAGAACTTAAAGTCTCTGAAGAAAAAAATTGAAGAAAACCTCAGAAGATGGAAAGATCTTCCATGCTCATAAATTGACAGGATTAATATTGTAAACATGGCTATCTTACTGAAAGTAATCTACAGATTCAATGGAATCCCCATCAAAATTCAAACTCAATTCTTCACAGAGATAGAGCAATTTTCTACTTCATCTGGAATAACAAAAAAGCCAGGATACTGAAAACAATTATGAATTATAAAAGACCTTCTGGTGGCATCACAATTTCTGATCTCAAGCTGTACATACTATGCAGCAATACTGATAAAAATAAGTGATCACTTGATCTTTGATAAAGAAACCAAAACCATACAATGGAAAAAAACCAGCATTTTCAATAAATACTGTGGGTCTAACTGGCCATCTGCATGTACAAGAATGCAAAGTGACTCATTTTTATCTCCTTGAACAAAGTTCTATTCCAAGTGAATCAAGCAACTCCAAATAAAACCTGATTCCCTGAATCTAGCAGAAAAGAAAGTGGGAAAGAGTCTTGAACACATCAGCACAGGGGGGAAATTTACTGAACAGAACAGAACTGAACACCAATCGCTGAGGCTCTAATATTAACAATTAACAAATGGGACCTCTTGAAAATTAAAAGCTTCTGTAAGGCACAGGACACTGTCAATAGAACAAAATGACAACTAACAGATTGAGAAAAGGTCTTTACTAACCCTATATCTGATAGAAGACTAATATGCAAAATATACAGAGAACTCAAGACGTTATACTCTAGAAAACTGAATAACTCAACTTAAAAATGGAGTACAGAGCTAAACAAAAAATTTCTAACTGCGAAATATCATATGGCCGAGAAGTACCTAAACAATGGTCAACATCCTTAGTCACCAGGAAAATGCAAATCAAAATGACCCTGAGATTCCTCATTACCTCCATCAGAATGGCTAAGACCAAAAACTCAAGTGACAGCAGATACTGGCAAGAAAATGGAGAAAGAGGAATACTCTTTCATTGCTTGTGGGATTCTAAATGGAACTCAATCTGGTGCTTCCTCAAAAATTGGAAATATTTCTACTTGAAGACCCAGCTCTACCCTTCCTGGGCACATACCCAAAAGATGTTCCACCATACCACATGTACATGTGTTCCTCTATGTTCATAGCAGCCTTATTTATAATAGTCAGAAACTGGAAACAACCCAGATGTCCCTCAACAGAAGAACGAATACCGAAAATGTCGTCCATTTACATAATGGAGTATTAGCTATTAAAAATGAAGACTTCACAAAGTACAGGCAAATACATGGAATTAGAAAATATTCTGTATGATGCAACCCAGACACAAAATTACATACATGGTATGTACTCAGTGACAAGTGGATATTAATCCAAAAGCTGAGAATACTCACAATACTCAGAAATCACATGAAGCTTAACAAGAAAGAAGTATGGATGTTTTAAACCTACTTCGAAGGGGGAATAAAATAATTATGAGAGGCTGAGGGAGGGATAGACCTTGTGGGGGAGGGGAGAGAGAGTAAAAAGAAGAGGAGAGGATCAGGTGCAGAAAGAGACAGGAGAGAAGTCCAGAGGCCTAGGAGAATGAATGAATAGAAATAGGTAGCATTGGTTGGAGGGAAACTTGATGCACCCCTAGAAAGTCCCGGAAGCCAGTAGTATGTGAGACCCATCGGGTCTATCCCAAGACCCAATCGGGATGTCAATGGCTGAAATACCCTCAGCAAGAGATAGAACCTGAAGAAATCATATCCAGTAAATAGTCATAGCCCCCAGTGGACGGAAGGAGCTACCGATCCATCTCAAAATTTTTACCCAAGATTTTTATCTGTCTAAAGGAAATGCAGGGACAAAATGGAGCAGAGTCTGAAGGAAAGGCCATCCGGAGACTGCACGAATGTGCCATCCATTCCAACTGCAGACACCAAACCCTGACACTGTTGCTGAGGCCAAGATGTGCTTGCAGACAGTAGCTTGGTATGGCAATTCTGACGTGCCCTACTAGCAGCCAATTAACACTGATGCAGATACTCACAGCCAACCCTTAGACTGAACCTAGAAACCCCAATGGAAGAGTTAGGGGAAGGACTGAACGAGCTGAAGGGAATTGCAATTTTATAAGAAGAACAATAGTATCAATTAACCAGACCTCTCAGAGCTCCCACGGACAAAATCACCAACCAAAGAGTGTAAGTCTCCAGTCCATGGCCTGTGCTACATATGTAGCAGAGGACTGCCTCATTTGTCATGAGTGGGAGGGAAGGTGTGGGGTCCTGTGGAGGCTTGATGCCCCAGACAAAGTGAATGTTAGAGGGGTGAGGTGAGAGTGGGTGGTAGGTGCGCATGGGTGGGTGGAAGGATATGCATCCTCTTAGAGGCAAAGGGGAGGGGAATAGGGTGAGTGGTTCCTGGATGGTAGACTGGGAATGGGGATAAAATTTGAAATGTAAACAATAAAATTTATAAGTAAAATTTTTACTTCATAAAAATTAAAATATTATACAGATAGATTTTTAATTTTAATTAACTAATATTTATATAAACACAAAATTAATAATAGTAGTTCTTAAATAGCTAAAAATTTAAAAAGATTATACTGACTTTTAAAATTTGCTATATGTAATTTAACATGACGAATTTGTAAACCAAAATATCCTAAATGACATGACTGTTTTATATAAATGGAATAGAAATATGTGACTCAGATAAAATAAGATCATACAGTTTGGCAGTATGTATTATGTAAGCACAAATTTATCGTGACAGACTCATTTCACAATTCTAGATCACTTTCTAAATGCCAATATTTAAAAGCAACGAGAAATTATAGTTTTCAAAAGAATGCCAAAATGCCATTGTGATAGGCATACACTTAATTTTATTAGGACAGCACGTTATTTATTAGAATTTTAGTAAGCAGTTGAAGGACTTCTTATAGAGTAGAACTATTTGTCCTTTAAACTCTTCAAGCATGGACAATAAATGTGTCTTCTTGTCATGTTCAGATATATGACACCGAAGTTATTTGTTCATGAAAAAGTGTTAGTTCCGTGATATTTCAATTCTGTGAACTTACTTAGACAAATCAAACATTATATATATGTTAAAAAGCCATCTAAATATTTAATGTAAATAGAAAAAAAACATATAAATGGTAGAATTGTGCTGCTTTAATTTGACATCAAACCCTATTTATATTCGAGATCATCACCAAGACTCATTTTTTATCCTAAAAAAGAAAACAATACGTTTTCTTTTAACAATTTTCTATTGATTCATCCTTTTACCCGATATACAAAATAATATATTCAAAACATTTTTTCACTTACTTCAGTTTTAAAAGCAGCTACTCTATCTCTTGCCAGATGTTTTCAAAGTAATATTAAAGTATCATATATTGAATGCCATTAATTATTAATAGAACTAATGTATTCTAAATATCAGAATCAATTGAAATGTAATGATCTGAAAGACCAATGAACCACAAAAGTGTGTAAAACTGACTGGAGGAATCTTCCCCACAGGCAGCCCCTTCCTGGAGCTAATGCTAACTCTAGGAAACAATTAACATTAAGATGTCTGAAAAATGGTAAAGAGGCAATGCATCATGTGTCTAGGAAAGAAACACACTTTAAGGGTGCTTGGTAGGATGCACATATTAGCTGGAGTGATTTAAAAATAACCACGGGTTTCATAAACAGAGTTTTCACATGCGTAAAAGAAGCTTCTAAATTGAGTTTAAAATGCAGAACAGATTGCGCTGTTCTTTACAAAACAATAATGGGAAACAACTTTAAGTTACTAGAAAATAGTTCTGATCTGAAGACATTATGCTTAAGGACATGATCATGAGTAGCACACCAGACTAAATTTTTATTTCAGCAATCATGCCAGCCTTCATTTAAATTAGTAGGGCAAGAATGTTTCTGAATTTTGTATTAATGTTCTATAAAGCATTGCTTCATTTTATAAACCTAAACATAAAGAATGTTATTGAGCTTTCGTAGCTTATAAAATATGGAAGTGGGAGTTTCAGCTCAACTGATAGAGAAATAGATGGCGGGGTTGGGGATTTAGCTCAGTGGTAGAGCGCTTGCCTAGCATGCGCAAGGCCCTGGGTTCGGTCCCCAGCTCCGAAAAAAAAAAAAAAAAAAAAGAGAAATAGATGGCATCTGTAGCATATTTTAATGTTGTCAAATCAAATAGTCAAGGCTTTTTAATATGCTGAGCATAAACTGAATTTACACAGTAGATAAGCCACTAACATTGAACCTTTAAATACTTCAATAGCATTGCTATGACTAAATAATTAGAAAAAAATCTACCAAGTTGTGTTCAAATTTTACTTCAGAAATACTGTAATATTTTTCCCTGCATTCAACTAATTGAAAAGTTCAATACATTCTAAAAATAGTTACATGATACCTACAAAACTACATCTGGTATAGAGACTTCAATCTAGGAGATATTCTGATGCATCCACAAAGTCCATCTCTACTGTCTAGAATTTATGGATTAGGGATGGGTTAAACATGCAGCAAAACGTTAATTCTTGCCCATGAACGAGGTAAGCTACGACAGTGACAAACCTTTAAGACTTATCCTAGTATAATAGTAGTACTTATGACAAGTGCATTATAGACTACTTTCTGATTGACGGCTAGGTCCACTTAATGAGATATATTACTTATATGACACCATTATCAAGATGAAATATTTGTAAGTCATAAGGCTTATAGGATACCATTATTACTCTTTTTAAAATCACATAGTATAAAAACAGCTCTGAATGGCTTATATTTATACCCATAGGTTAATGCATTTTTCTGAATTGGAGAAGCTCTTCGTAAAGTTTAATATGCTTAACACAAAGTTTCACACCCTGTCAAGGGCAGAGAATAAGAGAAAGGAACGTCAGCTCTCAACCAAATCTCTATATATCAACCTTCCTTCCTAGGCTTAAGGATCATTGCCAAGGATGGGAATGAAGTACAGCAGGGCCAGAGTTTGTGCATTCCCTTAACCAAATATTGTTTTCTGGAAACAGTGAGTTGTTTGTGTGCTCACATGAATTCACAGCAGCTTAAGATGGCATACCTGAGACCTGCACAAGTTCTGGACAGCCAAATGCCAGCAAGGAGAAACAAAGACAAAACAAAATCCCATCCCCAGCTATGAGCTCTTGGCAGCCAATTATTTCTAAAATTAGAATTTGTATTCTTTAACATTTAGGGCTGGCTTCTTTAAATGCTGACCACTTTAAATGGCCATATGCACACATATATGAGCAAACAGAATATTATCAAAATATATTACATGGATTTCTCAAAAAGTTATACAAACAAGAACAATGTAATTAAAAGCAAGAGAAAATCTTTCATGTTGCACACAGCACTGTTGACTGGCTTGCATTTCTGCAGGCAAATGAGCTGCTCTAATCTCCTCACTGAACAGACCTGCAGTTACCAGATTTTGTTTTGAGTGGTCTTCTGCAACCTTTGGACATTAGAATATGGCTGCCTCTCTGAAAGGTCCATGAACCTTTCAGAAGTGTATTATACAAAAGGCTCAATTGTGTATGAGCAATCCATGGTCTTTTATTCTCTGAACTTACACAGCTATGAATTCTGCTGTAGCCACTAACTAACTACTGCATGAAGAATCTTCCCTGATGAGGCCTGAGAGCTATCAGTAAAGTGAATTTTAACAGGCACTCTGGATTATCCCCTTACCAGTTTCCCCTCCACAAACCCCTATCCCCTTCCCCTCCCCTGCCCCTTTGACAATGTTCCCCCACCTACCCACTTACTCCCGCCTCAGCACTCCAGCATTCCATTATACTGGGTCATCAAGCCTGCACAGGACCAAAGGTCTCCCCTCCCATTGATACCAGATAAGGCAATTTTTTGCTACATATCCAGCTGGAAACATAGGTCCCTCTATATGTACTCTGGTTGGTGGTTTAGTCCATGGGAGCTCTGGGGGCTCTGGTTGGTCGATATTGTTGTTCTTCCTATGGGGTTGCAAATCCCTTCAGCTCCTTAAGTCCTACCCTTAACTCTTCCATTGGGGTCCCTGTGTTCATTTTGATGGTTGTCTGCATGTATCTGCATCTGTATTGGTCAGGCTCTGGCAAAGTCTCTCAGAGGACAGCTATACCAGACACCTGTCAACAAGCACTTCTTGGCATCAGCAATAGTGTCTGAATTTGGTGCATGTAGATGGGTAGGATACCTAGGTGGGCAGTTTCTGGATGGCCTTTCTTTCAGTCTCGGCTCCACTCTTTGTCCCTACATTTCCTTTTGACAGAAACCATTTTGGATTAATATTTTTTGAGATATTCTCTTAGAAAAATAATAGTAGTAGAGTTACTTCTAGGCCCTGCGAATTCCCTAAACATGGACTCTTGGTAATTTTAGTAGTACCAGATATGTTTCTTTCTGTGAAGCACAACTTAGAAGCTTATGTTCAGCCTGTGTATGTTCTTTCCATGGTGACTCAGTCTCTGAGAGTCCCAAGGATCCAGATTAGTTGATTTTGTTGGTCTTCATGAGTAGTTCATATATCCTTAGAGGCTGCAATCTTTTCTCCTGTTCTTTCATAAGCTTCATTCACTGGCTGTTGGTGTCTGAATCTGTGTCAGTCAGCTGCTGTATAAAATCTCCCAGAGGACAGCAATGCTAGACTCCTATCTGCAAGCATAACAGAATATCATTAATATTGTA
Organism: Rattus rattus; assembly: GCF_011064425.1. Classification (NCBI taxonomy): domain Eukaryota; kingdom Metazoa; phylum Chordata; class Mammalia; order Rodentia; family Muridae; genus Rattus; species Rattus rattus. Next base: position 125,682,118 of record NC_046157.1, read on the forward strand.
AAGGATGTGTAATTGTTCATGGGATAGATAACTAGTTGGACTAGTTATTGTGTGAACATTCCCTCAGTTTCTGATCCAACGCTGTTCTTGTATTTCTTATAGCCAAGATTAATTTTGGGTCAAAAGGTTTCTGGGTGTGTTAGTGTATCTATTGTTCCATAGAGGTTCCTGCATTGTTACAGGAGGTGAACTTTTAAAGTTCCATATCCGCAATGCTGTGAGCTACAGTTAAAGTCACCCCCATTTATTCTTGGGTGGATCCTTTATCTCACGTCTCTGTTCCTGAAGATGCTCTCTACTTCCCCACCACTGACAGATGCGGATTGCCATTCATTCTCACAGATGTCTGGACATTCCTCCTGTCTCTCTTCACACCTGACCCTGAACTCCCCATTCTCCCCTCTATCTCCTCCTTACTCCTTGTCCCACGCAATTTCCTCCCTCCATCTACTTCTTATGACTATTTTGGTACCCCTTCTAAGTGAGATTCAAACATTCATATCTGTGCCGTTTTTGGGGGTCTGTGGAATGTAGCATGGATATCCTCTATTTTGTTGCTAATATAAATTTATAAGTGAGTACATACCACATATGTCCTTTTGGAACTAGGTTACCCCTCTCAGGATGATATTCTCAAGATCCATCCATTTGCCAGAGGCATTCATGATGCCTTTTTTTTTAAATAGCTGATTAGTATTTCATTGTGCAAATATACCACATTTTCTTTATCCATTCTTTAGTATGAGGACATCTAGGTTGTTTCCAGTTTCTGTCTATTACAAATAGAGCTGCTACAAATATAGTTGAGCAAGTGTCTTTGTAGGATGAAGGGACATCGTTTGAGTATATAACCAGAATTGGTATAGCTGTGTGTGAGTCTTGAGATAGAACTATTCCAAGGTTTCTGAGAAACACCTAATTTTATTTGCAGAGATATTCGTACAAATTTACTATCTCACCAGCAATGGAGGAATGTTCCCTTTTCTCCATATCCACATCAGCATTTGCTGCCACTTGAGTTTTTGAACTTAGTCATTTTCATTTGTGTTAAGGTTGAATCTCAGGGTTGCTTCAATTTCCATGTCTTGCATGACTCAGGATGTTGAACATTACTTTCATTGTTTCTTGACCCTTCAAGATCCATCTGCTGAGGCATATCTGTTAAGCTCTGTACTTCATTTTTTAATTGTGTTAATTGGTTTTATGGAGTCTAACTCCCTGGTTTCTTTAGAATTGTTGGATGTTAGCCCTCTGTATAATGTAGGGTTGGGAAGATCCTTTCTTGATGATTAGGCTACTTTTTTGGACTACTGACATTGCCTTTGCCTTAAGAAACTATGCAGTTCATCAGGTCCCATTTATTAATTGTTAATCTTACAGCCTGAGCAACTAGTGTTCTATTTAGGAACTTGTCTCTTGAACAAGTGAATTCAAGGTCATTTCCCACTTTCTCTACTGTGAGATTTAATATATCCAGTTTTATGTTGAGGTCCTTCATCCACTTGGACTTGAATTTTATACAGGGTGTTAAATATGGATCTATTTGCATTCTTCTACAAGTAGACATTCAGAAAGACAAGCACCATTTGTGGAAGATACTATCTTTTTTCTATGGTATGGTTTTGGATTCTTTACCAAATTGAAATGTCAGTGTGTGATTTTATTTCTGGGTCTTTGATTTGATTATATTGCTTCTGTATCAATACGATGCAGCTTTTAATCATGACTGCTCTATAGTACAGCTTGAGTTCAGGGATTGTGATTCCTCCTGAAGATCTTTTATCATTCAGAATTGTTTTGGTTATCTTCGGTTTCTTTTATATTTTAATATGAATTTGAGAATTGTCCTTTCGAGGTCTATAGAAATGTGTTGGAATTTCATGTTCATTGTATTGAATCTGTATATTGCTTTTCATAAGATGGCCATTTTCACTATGTTAATACTACCAGTTCATGAGCACAGGAGATCTTTCCATTCTGATATCTTCTTCAATTTCTTTACTGAGGGTCTTGAAGTTCTTGCCATACATGTCTTTCACATGCTTTATCAGAGTAAGAGCAAGATATTATTTCTGGCTACTATAATAGGTGTTGTTTCCCTAATTTCTCTCTTTGCTAGTTACAATTGTATGAAGGAGAGCAACTGATTCCTTTGGGTCAATTTTTTCTCTAGCCACTTTGCTGAAGTTGTTTATCAGCTGTAAGAATTCTTTGTTAGGATTTTTGTGCTGACTTATGTAAACAATCATATCATCTGCGAATAGTAATGCTTTGATTTCTTCTTTCAAATTTTATCTACTGTATCTCCTTTGAGCTCTTATTACTCTGGCTAGAAGTTTGAGTACTACATTGAATAAATAGGGAGAGAATGGGCAGCCTTTTCTTGTCCGTAATTTAGTGGGATTGTTTCAAGTTTCTGTCCACTTAATTTGATGTTGGCTATTTGTTTTCTGTATATTGCTTTCATTTTGTCTAGGCTACTTGGTGAAAGTGAGATAGTAAAGTCTCCCACCATTAATGTGTGTGGTTCAATGCACAATTTATGCTTTAGCAATGTTTCTTTTACAAATGTGAGTGTCCTTGTGTTTCAGATATAGATGTTCAGAATTTAGATATCTTTCTAGAATTTTCTTTGATGAGTTTGAAGTGTTCTTCTTTGTTCCTTTTAATTTTGGTTGAAAGTATATTTTATTAGATAATGGAATGGATACTTCAGATTGCTTCATAGGTCTGTTTGCTTGGAAAACAAACATCTATTTACTCTGAGGTAATGTCTATCTTCAAGGCTGAGGTTTGTTTCTAATATGCAAGAGAATGATCCATCTTTTTTTCACATCCCCTGTGTTAGCCTCCATCTCTTTATTGAAGAATTAAGGTTATAGATATTGAAAGATATTAATGAAAAAGGATATTACTTTCTGTTATTTTTATTTCTGTTTATTTTGACGTTGGTGGTATTTATGTGTGTGTGTGTGTGTGTGTGTGTGTGTGTGTGTGTGTGTGTTTTCTCTGTGTTTTGCTGGTATGGAGTTACTTATTTCCTTTGTTTTCTTGGATGTAGTCATTTTTCTTGGGTTGGAAATTTCTTTCAAGTAATTTAAGTATGTTTGGATTTGTGGATATTGTTTGAATTTGAATTTTTTTGAAATATCATATTTTCTCCATCTATGGTGATTGAGAGTTTTTCTGGAAATAGCAATCTAGGTTGGTGTCTCTGGTTTTCTAGGGGTTGGAAGATATTTGTCCATGTTCTTCTATGAAATCAGGTAATTCTGATAGATCTGATCTTGTATGTTACCAGACCTCTTTCCCTTGCTGATTTTGATATTTTCTGTGTTCTGTAGATTTTGAGTTTTGATTATGTGGTTAGAGGATTTTCTTTTCTGGTCCAGTCTAATTGATGTTCTATAAGCTTTTTGTATATTTATAGGCATCCCTTTCTTTAGATGGGAGGGGAGGAGGAAAAGGCTATGGACAGAGGAAGGAAGGAGGCTCCCACCCTAATGCTCTAGCATTGCCCCCACACTGGGTAAGGAGCCTTGACAGGACCAAGGACTTTGCCTCCTATTGGTGCTGGACAATGCCATTCTCCATTATATATGTGGCTGGAGTAATGTGTCTCTCCATGTTCATTCATTGGTTGGTAGTTAAGTCCCTGTGAGCCCTAGTGAGGTCTGATTGGTTGATACCTTTGTTTTGTCTATGGCATTGCGAACACTTTCAGCTCCTTCAGACTTTTCTCTAACTCCTCCTTTGGGGTTCCCTTGTTCAATCCAGTAGATTCAAGCATCCTCATCTGTATCAGTAGGGCTCTGGAAGAGCCTCTCATAGGACACCTATATTTTGCTCCTCATAGCAAGCACTTCCTGGCATCAGCAATAGTGGTTAGGCTTAGTGTCTGCACATGAGACAGATCCCCAAGTGGGACAATTTCTGGATGACCCTTTCTTCAGTCCCTGTTCCACTCTTTTTTTTTTTTTAATTTTTTTTTTTATTAACTTGAGTATTTTTTATATACATTTCGTTTGTTTTTCCCTTTCCCGGTTTCCGGGCAAACATCCCCTCCCCTCCCTTCCTTATGGGTGTTCACCTCCCCACCCCTCCCCCATTGCCGCCCTGCCCCAACAGTCTAGTTCACTGGGGGTTCAGTCTTAGCAGGACCCAGGGCTTCCCCTTCCACTGGTGCTCTTACTAGGATATTCATTGCTACCTATGAGGTCAGAGTCCAGGGTCAGCCCATGCATAGTCTTTAGGTAGTGGCTTAGTCCCTGGACGCTCTGGTTGCTTGGCATTGTTGTACATATGGGGTCTCGAGCCCCTTCAAGCTCTTCCAGTTCTTTCTCTGATTCCTTCAACGGGGGTCCTATTCTCAGTTCAGTGGTTTGCTGCTGGCATTATCTGTATTTGCTGTATTCTGGCTGTGTCTCTCAGAGGCCAGGCTACATCCGCTCCTGTCGGTCTGCACTTCTTTGCTTCATCCATCTTGTCTAATTGGGTGGCTGTATATATGTATGGGCTCTTGTACCTGTATTTTCTCCTGTGAGTATTTTGTTCTCCCCTCTAAGAAGGAATGAAGCATTCACATTTTGTTCTTCTTTCTTCTTGGGCTCCGCATAACTGTGGATTTTTTCTCAGGTATTCCAAGATTTTGAGCTAATATTCATTTGTCAGTGAGTGCATCCCATATGTGTTCTATTGTGACTGGGTTACCTCACTCAGGATGATATTTTCTAGTTCTACCCATTTGCATATGAATTTCATTAAGTCATTTAATCGTTTTTAGTTAAATCCATTTGCATAAGAATTTCATATAATCATTATTTTTAATAGGTAAGTAGTACTCCATTTTGTAAATGTAACACATTTTTCGTATACATTCCTATGTTGAAGGACATTTGGTTTCTTTCCAGCTTCTGGCTATTATAAATAAGGCTGCTATGAACATATTGGAGCATGTGTCCTTGTTATATGTTAGAGCATCTTTTGGGTATATGCCCAGGAGTTGTGTAGCTGGGCCCTCAGGTAGTATTATGTCAAATTTTCTGAGGAACCTCCAGACTGATTTCCAGAGTGGTTGTACCTGCTTGCAATCCACCAACAATGGAGGAGTGTTCCTCTTTCTTCACATCCTACCCAGCATCTACTGTCACATGGGTTTTTGATCTTAGCTGTTCTGACTGGTATGAGGAGGAATCTCAGTGTTGTATTTATTTGCATTTCCCTGATGACTGAGGATGTTCAACATTTCTTTAGGTGCCTCTTAGCTATTCAGTATTCCACACTTGAGAATTCTTTGTGTAGCTTTGTACCACAATTTTAATAGAATTGCTTGTTTCTCTGGAGACTAACTTCTTCAGTTTTTGTATATATTGGATATTAGCCTTCTATTGGATGTAAGATAGGTAACGACCTTTTCCCTATCAGTTGGTTGCCACTTGGTCCTACTGACAGTGTCCTTTGTCTTACAGAATCTTTGCATTTTTTATATTTTATTGAATTATTCTAAAATTTTAATTTCAATTGTTATCCCCTTTCCTAGTTTCCTGGGGCAAATCCTAGCAGCAAACCATTGAACTGAGAATGGTGTCCCTGTTGGAGGAATTAGAGAAAGGAGTGAAGGAGCTGAAGGGACTTGAAACTCCATAAGAAAAACACTACCAACCAACCAGAGCTCCTAGGGACTAAACCTCCACCAAAAGTGTATAAATGGACAGACCCAGAGCTCCAGCTGCATATGTAGCAGAGGATAACCTTGTTGGGCACCAATGAGAGGAGAAGCCCTTGGTCTTGCCAAAGCTTTGCAATTTTTTGAGGTCTAATTTGTGGATCTTAGAGCATAAAACATTGATGTTCTGTTCATGAAATTTTCCTCTGTGCCTATGAGTTCAAGGATCTTCTGCACTTCTACTTCTATTAGTTTCAGTATATCTGGTTCTATGTGGAGATATTTGATCCCCTTCAACTTGAGATTTGTATAAGGAAATAAAAACGGATAAATTTGGATTCTTCTACATGCTGATCTCCAGTTGAACTTGTGCCATTTGATGAAAATGCTGTCTTTTTTCCATTAGCTCCTTTGTCAAAGATCAAATGATCATAGCTGTGTGGGCTCAGATGTGGGTCTTCAATTCTAATCCATTGATATAGTTAGCTGCCTGTGTACCAATATGATACAATTTTTATCACTATTGCTCTGTATTACAGTTTGAGGTCAGGGATGGTGATTCCTCCACAAGTTCTTTTATTGTTGAGAATAGTTTTTGCTATCCTTGGTTTTATGTTTTTCCAAATGATTTTTTAAATTGACCTTTTTAACTCTATGAAGAATTGTGTTAGAGTTTTGATGGGTATTGCATTGAACCGGTAGATTGATTATGACAAGATGGCCATTTTTACTATATTAATCTTGCCAATCCATGATCATAAGAGATCTTTGCATCTTCTGAGATCTTCAATTTCTAACAACTAAAATAACAGGAAACAATCACTATTCCTTAATATGTCTTAAAAATCAATGGATTCAATTCCCTAATAAAAAGATATAGACTAACAGACTGGATACATAAACAAGACCCAGAATTTTTTTGCATACAGGAAATGTACCTAAGTCAAAAAGACGGACATTACTTAAGAGTAAAAGACTGAAAATTTTTTCAAGCAAATGGTCCAAAAAACAAGATGCAGTAGCCATTCTAATATCGAATAAAACACATTCAACCAAATGTTATCAAAAATATAAAGAAGGACATTTCATACTCATTAAAAAATATCTACCAAGATGAACTCACAATTCTGAAGACCTATGCTCCAAATGCAAGTGCACCCACATTCATAACAGAAACTTTCCTTAAATTCAAAGCATACATTGCACCCTACACAATAGTAGTACAAGACTTCAACACACCTCTCTCATCAATGAACAGACCATGGAAACAGAAACTAAAAAGACACACAATGAAACTAACAGAAATCATGAACCAAATGGATTTAACAGACATCTAGAGAACATTTCATCCTAAAACAAAAGAATATACCTTCTCAGCCTCTCAAAGCACCGTCTCAAAAATGTATCGTAGAATTGGTCACAAAGTAGGCCTCAATAGATACAAGGAGATTGAAATAATCCCATGCATCCTATCAGATCAACATGAACTAATGTTGTTCTTCAATAACAAGAAAAATAACATAAAGCCCACACACACATGGAAGATGAACAACACTCTACTCATTGACAACTTGGTCAAGGAAGAAGTGAAGAAAGATTAGACTTTTTAGAATTTAATTGAAATGAAGGCACAACATACTAAAACTTATGTGATACAATGAAAGTAGTGCTAATAGGATAACTCATAGCTCTGAGTGTCTGCAAAATAAAGCTGGAGAGAGCATACACTAACAGGTGACAGTACACCTGAAAGCTCTAGAATAAAAAGAAACAAATTCACCCAAGCAGAATAAATGACAGGAAATGATCAAACTCAGAGCTGAAGTTAACTAAGTAGAAACAAAAAGAACTATACAAAGAATCAACAATACCAGGATCTGATTTTTTCTTTTTTGAGAAAATCAACAAGATAGATAAACCCTTAGCCAGACTAACCAGAGGGCACAGAGACAGTATTGTAATTAAGAAAATTAGAAATGAATAGGGAAACACAACAGAAACAGAGGAAATCCAATAAATCATCAAATCCTACTATAAAAGCCTGTACTCAACAACTGGAAAATCCGTAGAAAATGAACAATTTTCTAGATAGATACCAGGCACCAAGTTAAATCAGGATCAGATTAGACCATCTAAACATTTCCATAACCCCTAAAGAAATAGAAGCAGTCATTAAAATCTCCCAACCAAAAAAAGCACAGGACCAGATGTTTTAGTCCAGAATTTTTTTTCAGATCTTCAAAGAAGACCTAATACCGATACTCTTCAAACTATTCCATAAAGTAAATATGGAAACACTACCCAATTTGTTCTATGAAGCCAAAAATACACTTACAACTAAACCACACAAAGAAAGAGAATTTTTGACCAATGTCCCTTATGAATATCAATGTAAAAATACTCAATAAATCTCTTGCAAACAAAATCCAACAACACCTCAAAACAATCATTCCCCATGATCAAGGAGACTTCATCCCAGAGATGCAAGGATTGTTCAGTATAATGAAATTCATCAACATAATCTACTTTATAAAGAAACACAAGGAAAAAGACGACATGATCATTTCATTAGACTCTAAGAAAGCATTTGACAAAATTCAACACCCCTTCATGACAAAGGTCTTTGAAAGATCAGTAACTCAACTGATCCTTAAACATAGTAAAACAATAAACAGTAAACCAGTAGCCAATATCAAACTAAATGAAGAGAAACATAAAGCAATCCCACTAAAATCAGGAACCAGACAAAACTGCTTACTCTCCTCCTACCTATTAAATATAGTACTTGAATTCCTATCCAGAGCAATTAGATAACAAAAGGAGTTGAAAGGATTATAAATTTGAAAGGAAGAAGTCAAAATATCAGTATTTGCAGATGATATGGTAGTATATTTATGTGACCCCAAAAATTCCACCAGGGAACCCCTAAACCTGACAAACCACTTCAGCAAAGTGGCTGGATATAAAATTAACTTAAACAAATCAGTAGCCTTCCTTTATTCAAAGGATAAACAGGATGAAAAAGGAATTAGGGAAATGCCACCCTTCACAATAGTCATAAATAATATAAAATACCTTGGTGTGATCCTAAACAAGCAAGTAAAAAATCTGTATGACTAGAACTTTAAGTCTCTGAACAAATGCGCCAGGGATATTTTAGCTTTAACATTTTTCTTGACCGATTTATCAGCTTATTTGATTGTATCTTCTACTACTGAGATTCTCTATTCCAACGCCTGTATTCTGTTGGTGCTGCATGCATCTGTTGTTTCTGTCTTCTTCCCTAGCTTTTCAGTATCCAGAATTCACTCAGTATGTGCTTTCTTTATTTCTTCGATTTCTACTTTCACATCTTGAAATTTTAGTCATTTCTTTCACCTGTTTAATTGTTTTATCGTGTATATATTTAAGTGATTTATTTGTTTTCTCTTTAAAGACATGTACCTGTTTGAATGCATTTTCTTTTACTTCCTCAAGGTATTTATTTAGTTCTTCTTTAAAGGTCTCTATCTTCTTTCTAAGATTGGATATATGGTCATTTCTCTCTCTCTCTCTCTCTCTCTCTCTCTCTCTCTCTCTGTGTGTGTGTGTGTGTGTGTGTGTGTGTGTAATGGTATGCGTGTGTGCTTAGGTTGTGTGAGAATATCCAGGGCTTGCTGTAGTAAGGTAGCTGCTCTGAAGGTGTCATATTGCCCTGCCGTTTTGAGATAAGATGAGAATAAGCCCTTTTATTTTCAAAATTAATTTTATTGGATATTTTATGTATTTAAATTTTAAGTGTTACACCCTTTCTTCCCTCTCCCCCTGCTTCTATGAAAATATTACTACTTTCACCCACTCACTCCCACCTCAGCACCCTGTCATTCCCCTACACTGGGGAAAGGCCCCCTTCATATGTGGCTGGAGCTATGGGTCTCTCCACATGTAGTCTTTGGTTGGTGGTTTAGTGCCGAGATCTCTGGAGTGTCTGGTTGGTTGGGGCCTCTAGACAGCTGGATTGCTTTGGTTCACAGGTGTCCCTGTGTAGTAGGTATTGGGAGGGTTGTTATCCTTGATGGTTCCTGGTGTGCTTGGCCTCTAGTGGATATTCTCGGGTTGTCTGATTCAGGACATGCAGGGCTGTATGGTTCAGGATCTGCAAGTCTATATTTTTCAGGAGCCATAGATCTGATGAAGGTGAATAGAGAGGTTGTGCGACAAGGGAATTCACTTGGGTTAACAGGTTGAGAAAGGAAGCTTGGCATTCCCAGAGGACTCAGCAGACAGGAAAGATGTTTGGAGGAAGGGAAGCTTTCCTGTGTGGTTCGGGCTTAGCAGATCTGATGAAGTTGGGCAGAGATGCGATGGGAGAATCGACTTTCCCCTGGGATAGCAGGCTGTTCACTCATTCCAGGGGACTCTGTATCTAGTTTATACCTTAATTTCACTATATGTTTGTTTTACAATACATAGAATGGGATCAATGAGAAAAGGGATGAATGGTGTATGTTGGTCTCATAGAGCTTTACATTTTAAGTAACTGAAGAACTTTATTTACTATGTGTAAAATACCTGGGTGACTGTTCTAGTTTTAGTTTTGATGCAGTGATAACATTCTTTGACAACAGCAACTTAGGAAGGAATTTTATTTTTATTTTAGCTTACAATTCAAGATTAGAGTCAGCTATGGTATGGACATTGAGCTGGCATTAACTTGAAGCATCAGGTCAGATTGCGTCCACCAATGAGAACAAACTGCCCTCATGTTGTCTTCATATTTATACATATGGGGCACAAAACCATTGGATGGTACATAAAAACGTTTTCAGCTCTTATACCTTGTCTTAGTTCAGGTTTTCTTTCTGTGAACAGACACCATGTTCAAGTCAACTCTTATAAAGGACAACATTTGATTGGGTCTGGCTTACAGGTTCAGAGGTTCAATCTAGTATCATCAAGGCAGGAACATGGCAGAATCCAGGCAGCCATGGTGCAGGAGGAGCTGAGAGTTCTACATCTTCATCTGAAGGAACCCAGGAACAGACTGAGCATCCTCTGGTAGCTATGAGGAGAGTCTCCAAGCCTACCCCACAGTGACACACTTCATCCAACAAGGTCACACCTTCTAATAGTGTCACTACCTGGCAAGCATATGCAAATGACCACACACCTCAATTGCACAATCACCACAGCCATGCCCAAAGGCCAACTGACCTCGGGAATCCTGCACTGAGACTTCCTAGATGATTTTAGATTGTGCTAAGCTTACAAGTGAACTTAATGACAATAATACCTAGGTGACTAAAAACTAATAATAAAGACCAAATATAACTTTCTACAAAGGTAAATACTTCTGCTAGTTATGAGAAATTAATGTCGTGTTAAAATTTTAATATGAATTCTTTATTTGATGATCAATAATTTTGTATGCATTCTAAAGTAGATGAGAATAAGCCCTTACACTGATTCAACATAAACATGCCAAAATTGGTAATGTTATCAATAACCTAGAACTGTAAATACATGCAAAAATATAACTTGAGAAATACATTCATTTACTGAAATGTATTTTTATTTCATGATATTATATATTATATCACATATATAATATGTACTATAGAGTCATATAACATATATCATTATAGGTTATATACATTACATCACATAAATAATACATTTTATTTTAATATTTTCAGTAATATATTATACAAAGAGTATATATTTCATTATATATCTTTCAGATATAATTGTATTATGTATAGTTGCATGTATATTATTTTTCAAATATAATTGTACTATTTTCAACTTACATTTTCTCCTCTCAAACTTTCCCATATACTCTCACTACTTACTGTGCTTTAGATTGATGTTATGTTTAAGTTACAGAGGATTACAAATCAATATATAGATAACAGGGCTAGGTATACAACTCAGATGCTTAGTACTTGCCTAATCTGAACAAAGCCATTAATTGAAACCTGTGTATGTAAACCAAGTATGGTAGTGCATGCTTTTAATTCCAGAATTTGAGAGGTGGGTTCTACAGAATCGGATTTTCAAGGTCTATTTCTTATACATATCAAAGTTTTCAGGGTATGTGTACTCTGTGAGACCCAAATTAATAAGGATTGTAAAAAGAAGAAAAAAGTGTAAAAAGTTGAATTACTTATGTCAAACAACTAATTAATTTCTTGGCAAATGAAGAAGAGATTATTATTTGCTTCCAATCTAATGTCATTTCTTTTAAACTTAAGATATAAACATTGAGCATTTTCATTTCAAAAAATAATTTGTATACACGAGTTAAGAATGTATAAATAGTTTTAGATATTCATTTATGAGTAACAGAAAATTGCTAATAATGGAATATTATTTTATTTCAGACAATCTGGTCTACATTATTTACTACAAATAACAACCATTATTTCAAGTACAAGATGAATTAATTTTGGAAATTCAAATTAAGGTCTTTGTTGTAAATATATTTTATATATATCTTGCTCATTTTTTATAATATTATTTATATGTATGGTTTCAGAGCTGATCTTTTATATGTTTTTCTCTGGAGAAGTCAACATCTTTCACTCTCAGCATTCCTTAGTGTTTAGTTCTTTGTCTACTGTTGAGACCTAAGGAGCTTATATTCTGTCCATTTAAAAATAAATTAATTTAAAAATTACTTATACCAGAGGGCATTTGCACATGACAAAGATCAATCTTAAAAAGAAATGGAAAATGTTCTGAGATTAAGAAAGTACAGATAAGTTATCATTGAGTAGAGAATTGTTCAGCTTCAATGTGTATGTGGGATTTCTGTTGTTTTTTTCATTATTAAAGATCAGCCTCAGACCATGGTGATATAATGGGATGCATGGGATTATTTCAATTTTCTTGTTTCTGTTGAGACCTGTTTTTTGGCCAATTATATGTTCAATTAGAGGTGCTGAAAGAAGGTATATTCTTTTGTTTTAGGATGAAATGTTTTATAGATATCTGTTAAATCCATTTGGTTCATAACTTCTGTTGGTTTCACTGTGTCTCTCTTTGGTTTCTGTTTCAGTGATCTGCCCATTGATGAGAGTGGGGTGTGAAAGTCTCCCATTTTTCTTGTGTAATGTGACATGCAACATGTGCTTTGAGCTATAGTAAAAATTCTTGTATGAATGCAGTTGACCTTGCATTTGGAGTATAGATGTTAAGCATTGAGAGTTTATCTTGGCATCTTTTTCCTTTGACCAATATGAAGTGTCCTTCTTTATCTTTATTAATAACATTTGGTTGAAAGTCGATTTTATTTGATATTGAAAACTCATAGCTGCATGCCTCCAGAAAGAAAAACTAACAAAAAACAAAACAAAACAAACAAACAAACAAACAAACAAACAAAACGGAGACAGCATGCACTAGCAGCTTGGTAGCACACCTGCAAGCTGTAGTATACAAAGAGGCAAAAACACACAAGAGGAGTAGACTGCAGGAAAAAAATACACACAGGGCAGAAATCAAAAAGAAAGAAACAAAAAAGAATAATACAAAGTATAGAAAAACAAAAACAAAAACAACCTCCCCCAATAAAACAAAACAAAACAAAAAAAAAACTAAACAAAGAAACAAACAAAAACCAGGAGCTGGTTTGTTGGCAAAATCAACAAGATACATAAACCCTTAGCAAGACTAACCAGAGGGCCATCAGTGGGTGGAGAATCCCTTGGTGCTATGAAAGCTTGATAACCCAGATAGGGGAATGCCAGGGCCGGAAGGAGGGAGTGGGTTGGTGGGTAGGTGAGCACCCTCATAGAAGCAGGGGGAGGGGAGATGAGATAGACGGTTTCTGGAGTAGAAACTGGGAAAGGAGATAACATTTGAAATGTAAATTAAGAAAATACCTAATAAAATATTTTTAAAAGGAAGAAAAAGGCAAAAACAATGTAGAGTTAGGATTTCTCAGTCAGTAGAGTACTTGCTGCACAAGCAAGAGGATCCAAGTTCATATCCAAAGAACCTTTCAGGCACAATGGGACTATCCCAGTGTTGTGATGGTAAGCTGCCTGGGCTCATAAGCTATAAGGAGAACAGAGGCTGAGCTGTTCTGAGATAATATTACCTGAGCAATGCCCATTGTGTTCTGAAACTTTTACCATGTTAGAGCATCAACTGTGGGTGTGATGATGGGGATTTATTGTGTTTTATGTGTTTGTTTGTGAAACAAAATCTAGGATGGATTTCAAATAAAAAATGAGTCATCACACTAATTTATATTTTTTATTCAATTAACCTTTCATACATGGATATCCTGAATTTTAGTTCTTTTCACCTGTATTGCAATCTTATGAACATCTTTTCCTCATTGAAACCTTTATTATTTCCAACAAACCCATCATGTCATATCATTTTGTGTGTTATTCTCTTTAACTTTGTATGATAGAAATTAAGTTTTTATTTTTAATTTTTCTAAAGGCATCTGTAGTTCCTTTTTTGGCTTTGTTTTTCTTAGATATATTTCTTTACTTACATTTCAAATTTTATTCCCTTTCCTGGTTTCCTGTCCATAAGACCCCCATACCCTCTTCCTCCCCCATATGGGTATTCCCACAGTCCATCCCCCTTACTTCCCCTCACCCATATTCTCCCGGATTGGGATCCAACCTTGGCAGGACCAAGGGCTTCGCCTTTCACTGGTACACCAACAAGGCTATTCTCTGCTACATATGTAGTTGTATATGTATATACTGGGCCAGCCCATGTATAGTCTTTCGGTAGTGGTTTAGTCCCTGGAAGCTCTGGTTGGCTGGCATTGTTGTTATTATGGGGTTGTAAGCCCCTTCAACTCTTTCAATCCTTCCTCTAATTCCCTCCCTCCACCCCAAGGGAGTCCTGTTCTCAGTTCAGTGGTTTGCTGCTAGCATTGACCTCTGTATTGGACATGCTCTGGATGTGTCTCTCAGGAGAGATCTATATCCGTTCCCTTTTAGCATGCATTTTTTAGCTTCATCAATCTTATCTAGTTTTGGTGGCTGTATATATATGAGCCACATGTGGAGCAGGCTCTGAATGGCTGTTCCTTCAGTCACTGCTCTAAACTTTGCTTCCATATCCCCACCTATGATTTTTTTTCCCTTGTAAGAAAAGGTGTGAGCATCCACATGTGGTCATCCTTCTTCTTGAGCTTCCTGTGGTCTGAGCATCTTGGGTAATAAGACACTTTGGGCTAATATCCTCTTATCAATGAGTGCATACCAAGTGTGTTTTTCTGTGATTGGGTTACCTCACTCAGGATATTTTTTAGTTCATTCCATTTGCCTATGAATTTCATGAAGTCATTGTTCTTGATAGCTGAGTAGTAATCCATTGTGTAAATGTACCACATTTTTTAATCCATTCCTCTGTTGAAGGGCATCTGGGTTCTTTCCAGCTTCTGACTATTATAAATAAGGCTGCTATGAACATAGTGGAGCATGTGTCTTTGTTGTATGTTGGAGCATCTTTTGGGTATATGCCCAGGAGAGGTATAGATGGGTCCTCAGGTAGTGAAATGTGCAATTTTCTGAGGAACCTCTAGACTGATTTCCAGAGTGGTTGTACCAATTTGCAATCCCACCAACAATGGAGGAATGTTCCTCTTTCTCGACATCCTCTCCAGCATCTGCTGTCACCTGAAATTTTTTATATTAGCCATTCTGACTGGTGTGAAGTGGAATCTCAGTGTTGTTTTGATTTGCATTTCTCTGATGACTAAGGATGTCGAACATTTCTTTAGGTGCTTTTTGGCTATTTGATAATCCTCAGCTTAGAATGTTTTGTTTAGCTCTTGTAGTTCCTTTTTATTCATAGATAAATATGACCTGTTAAAGACAGTGAATAAAACAAGTCATTCTAAGTCACTGGAATTGGCCTAGTTGGTGCCTTGAATTCTTTTACATTTGTGGATTTAACTAATTGTCTTAAATATATTTGCTTTGCCCTCTGTCTTCTTCCTCATTGGCTGTTGTTAGCATTACTTTACAATTACAAATTAAACCTTATTAAATTCATCACAGTAACATTTTCATCCACATACATTTCATTTAAATGAAGATTCAATATTCTTTATAGAAGTCATCTGTATTTTGGCACACAAAATGAATTCTTTTTGGTCATCTCATGAAATAATAATAAAATATGGAAGATGCTTTTCTTTGCTCCATACAGAATCTGATTTACTATGAAGTTCGCTTTAACACCTTTTTTTATTTCTTCATCTAGTGATCAAAGTGCATAATTTTGACTTACAGTAATTTGAAAACTATATTCACTGACTTCAAGTTTTGGCATAAAGAACCTGTAGTAAAGTAGAACTTCTATGAACAAATATAAGGGACATATTCTTAGTCTTTTCTAAGATAGAAAGGGAAGAAAATGAGATATCCTACTTAGGAAACTCAGTGAACTTAATAGGCAATCTGTTCAATGCATTGCATGGAAAAATCCAATTAGACATTTGTATAAGAGATTTACTTTTAACCAAGTTAATAAGTAGAGAGAAGATTGGCTGCCAGAAGAATAATTTCACTTTTTATTCAAGATAACTGCTATATCATAATAATGAAAGATTTCTTATATATGTAAGACAAAGCTTAGCTATAATGAGGTTATTCATTCTTCCTAGACCAGAAGATAAATGAAGTATAAGTAATGGTTTTCAATTTGGAGGGTTTTTTCATAGTGACAATAAGGGCTTTGATAAAATTGCATGTATTTTCAGTATCTCCCGATTTTTCAGTCATTAGAAATGTGTTTACCATGGTTAAAGGGAAAGAAAGAAGAAATTTCTGTTTATATTCTCTGGCAATCCCATTGTCATGAGACCCCAAAGCTTAACTTTGTCTGCAAAATAAAGGTATATACAATGAATGAAATAAAAAATAATTATAATAAAATAATTGAAATTAGATCAGAAAGCTATATACATATAAGTAAAGCATCCAGCAAAAATTAGTGAAAAAGGAGGTCATAATTTTGAAGTAGAGTGGGTGTGGGTATATCAAAAGGTATATAGAGAGGAAAGTGAAAAAAATATTGTGATTATATTGTATCAAAACTAAGAAATAATATAGAAAAATATAAGAAAGTAACTTTTAAAATGAAACTTATTTAAAGCCCTTAAAAACAATAATATTAAAGTCTAATTTAAAGCGTTCCTGACAATCAAATGAAGATTTCAATAAATTCCATTTCCTTATTCTATTTTGTACAATTTGAATTATGTCATACATACACAATTCAGCTATATTTAATCATGTTTCCAGTGCCTGCATTCTAAGTGTTAAAATAACAACAACAATCACAAACTGTAATATAAGTGGAATTTTGCATTCCAAATCAATCAGTTCAGCATAGTGTTCCAAAAAAAAAAGTTAAATATTTGAAAGGAATTTAATCCTGATAATAGTTTTAATTAGGTGTTTTTAAAGAAAATTTGAGAAATATTGAGAATTTCCTGGGCAAATCAGGTACTCCATTCCCCTTTACTCAAGAGACAGCCTGTCTCCCAGAAGTTCTGTCATAACCAGGGACACAGGTGACACCTCCCACTCCAATACGTGCCCCAGCTGTGATTCCATAGTAGACACAGGACCTATTTGTTCTGCCAGAGACAAATCTTCCTTCTGGTGTGCAACTTGTCCCTGGGCCGATTGGATGCTCCTGATTCTCCTTCACCCCATATCCTGTCTATCTACCAAGAGGTCTGCAAAAACAAGAGACACAGTTTTCCTGCCTCACAGGAGGTCTGCGATGATGTCTGCCTTAACAAGGAACACAGGAGGACCCCTAACCAGAGAAAACATTGTCAAACTCCCAGACTGCCTGATAACCTAGATGACAGAGCTCTACCTGCCTTCAAGGAGAGACAGGCTTCTGTCAGAGAGAGTCAGACCAGTTAATAACAGAGATAACCAACCAGATGGCCAGAGGTAAGCACAAGAACACAAGCAACAGAACCCTGTTTTCCCACCACAGCAAATCCTGATTATCCTAACACAACTGAAAAGCAAGATTCTGCCCGGAAATCCTATTTCAGGAAGATGATAGAAACCTTGAAAGAGGATATAAATAACTCGCTTAAAGAAATACAAGAGAAACAAACAGGTACACTCTCTTAAAAAGTAAACAAATAATTATCTTAAAGAATTATAGGAAAACACAGGCAAACAGGTGAAGAAATTGAACAAAATCAAACCAAGACCTAAAAATGGAAATAGAAGGAAACAAATAAAAATCACCAAGGAAACCTTGGAAACAGGAAAAAGAAAAGTTACAAATGCAAGCAAGCATCACCAACATAATACAAAAGATAGACAAGAGAATCTCAGGTGCAGATGATACCATAAAAGATATTGACAAAATACTCAAAGGAAATACAAAATGCCAAAAGCTCCTAACCCAAAACATCTAGGAATTTCAGGACATAATGACAATATCAAACCTAAGAATAGTAGGAATAGTAGAGAGTAAAGATTCAAAATTTAAAAGACTAAAAAAGTCTACAAAATCGTAAAAGAAAATTCCCTAAATTGAAAAAAGAGATGGTCATAAAGACACAAGAAACTTACAGAACAACAAAGAGAACCAGAAAAGAAAATCCTTCCCACATATAATTATCAAAACACTAAGTGCACAGAACAAGAAGGATTATTAAAAGCAGTAGAAAAACAGCTAAGTAACATATAAAGGCAGACCTATCAGGATTACTCCAGACTTCTCAACAGAGACTCTAAAACCCAGAAGATACTGGAAATATGTCATGCAGACCCTAGGAGAAAACAAATACTAGCCCAGGCTACTATACCCAACAAGCTCTCATTAACCATAAATGGAGAAAAAAAGAAATTTCATGACAAAACCAAATTTAAATAAACCAGCCCTACAGAGGATACTACACGGGAGTCAAAAGTGCAAAGAGAGAAACTACACCCAAGGAAATACATAAAATTATTTCAAAACAAGCCCAAAAGAAGAGACTGGCACAAACAAAATACCACCTGAAGCAAAAAAAAAAAAAAATAACAGGTACCCATAATCATTTGTCTTTAATATCAATAGACTCTATTTCTCAATAAAAAAAAGACATAGGCTAAGAGACTGGATACATAAACAGGACCCAGCATTTGCAGGATAAAGGAAATGCACCTCAGTGACAAAGACAGGTACTACCTCAGAGTAAAAGGTTGGAAAAATTTTCCAAGCAAATAGTCCCAAGAAACAAGCTGGAGTAGCCATTCTAACATCCAACAAAAGAGACATTCAACTAAAATTTTCAAATGAGTTGGGAAAAGACACTTCATACCCATCAAAAAAAAAACATCCACTAAGATGGAGTCTCAAGTCTGAATATCTATGCCCAGAATGTAAAGGTACCCACATTTATAAAAAGGTACTTTACTAAAAGTCAAAACATGCAATGAACATCATACAGTAATGGTGGGAAATTTCAACATCCCACTCTCATCAATGGACAGAACATGAAAACAGAAACTAAACAGAGACACAATGAAATTAACAGAATGTATGAACCAATTTGATTTAACATATATCTAAAGAATATGTCACCCTGAAACAAAACAATCCACCTTCTTCTCTGCACCTCATGGTACATTCTCCAAAACTGACCCTATATTCAAACACAACTCCCAAGCCTCAAAAGACAAAGGAAGACTGATATAATCCCATGCATTTTATGACATCACCACAGACTAAAGCTGATCTAAAATAACAACAAAATAACAGAAAGCCTACACACTTGTGGGAACTGAACAACTTTCTGATCAATGATAATTTGGTCAGGAAAGAAATAAAGACAGAAATTAAAGACTTCTTAGAATTTAGCGAAAATTATGGCAAAGAATGCCCAAATTTATGGGACACAATAAAAGCAGTGCTAAGAGGAAAATTCATAGCTGTAAGTGCCTTCAAAAAGAAATTGGAGAGATCCTACACTAGCAACTTAACAGCACATCTAAAAGTTCTTGAACAAAATGAAGCAAGAACACCCATGAGAAGTAGAAGGCAGGAAATAATCACTCAGGGCTGAAATTAACCAATTAGCAACAAAGAGAATGACACACCTATTCAGCCAAACTAAGAGATGACTCTTTGAGAAAATCAAAAAGATAGGTAAATCCTGAGCCAAACTAAGTAAAGGGCAGAGAAACAGTATCCAAGTTAAGAAAATCAGAAATGAAAAGGCAAACATAACACCTGAAACTGTGGAAATTAAAAAAATCATCGGATTCTAATCAACAAAACTGGAAAATCTAGATGAAATGGATGATTTTATATAGAGAAAACAGGTACCAAAATTAAATTAGAATCAGAAAAACTAAACTGTCCCATATACCCTAGAGAGATAAAAGAAGTCATTAAAAAGTTTCCCAACCCACCCCCGAAAAACCCCCAGGGTGAGATGGTTTTAGTGCATAATTCAATCAGACCTTCAAAGAAGGCCTAATAGTAATACTCCTCAAACTACAACACAACATAGAAACAGAAAGAGCAGTACCTAACTCATCCTCATTGTAGAAAGCTACAATTACTCTAATACCTAAAGCACACAAAGAACCAACAAAGAAAGAGAATTTCAGACCAATTTCACTTATGAATATCGACGATGCAAAAAACACACAACAAAGTTCTCAAAGAGTGAATCCAAGAAAACATTGACATGCTCATCCATCAAGATCCAGTAGGCTTCATGCCAGCGACGCAGCGATTATTCACTTATGGAAAAAAAATCAATCAACAAAATTTACTATAGGAATAAAGTCAAATAAAAAAATGAACATGAACACATGAACATCTCATTAGATGCTAAAAAAAATGACAAAATCGAACACTTCTCCATGTTAAAAGTCTTGGACAGATCAGGAATTCAAGACATACCTAATCACAGAAAAGCAATATCCACAAACCAACAGCCAGCATCAAATTAAATGGAGAGAAAAGAAGCAATCCCTTGAAAATTAGGTACAAGACATGGCTGACCAATCTCTCCCTATGTATTCAATATATTACTCAAAATTCTATCTGGAGCAGGTATACAAAAAAGAAGGTCAAAGGGATATAAATTGGAGAGGAGCAATTTAAGGTATCACTACTTGAGGATGATACAATAGTATACATAAGAGACCACAAAAATTCTACCAGAGAACTTCTCTAGGTGATAACTTCAGCAAAGTGGCTGAATGCAAAATTAGCTCAAAGAAATCAGTAGCCTTCTTCTATACAAAACATAAATAGTCTGATAAAGAAATTAGTGAAACAATGTAGCAGTAAAATTAAAATAAGGGTTTCTTTTACCCCTGTACTAGATCCGCACCATGGTGCCACCTGACATCTGCTAGATATCTTCATCTCAGTCAGCAAAGTGTCTCACCTGCTTAGCTCCATCCCATATCACACTGCCGATGGCTACTCTCTGAGCCTGGCAAACAATCTCTCTACCCATCTAGTTCCCAAGGTACATTGCCACCATGCCAGACATACGCATCCTGAATCCCTGGAGGTCCAGTGTGTCCAGCCACCACACACTTTCTTGAACTCAATTAAATCGCCGCATGAAAAAACACAACAACACAATAATCTCTGATACAATTGATAAGATATAATTGCCCACTTAATAAAATACAATTTGCTCATCTAGACATACAAAGCCCTGTACACATCCATACCTTAAGAATAATTATAACAAACTATATTGTGCAGAGAGGAATCTTAACATCCGCTGCCATGTTCTTTTGGCTGCTTCTCTCTCTTCTAGCTACAGTCTCCTCCTACTTTAAAATTTTCTCCTGTTTCTCCTTCCTTCACATCCAATGACAGGCCTCGTTCTATCTTGTACCTGCCTTCACCTGCATAATAACATCATCCTACAAAACAACACCCTTCATAATAAGTCATAAATAATATACAATATCTTGGTTGTAACTCTAACCAAGTAAGTAAAAAATCTGTATTATAAAAACTACAAGTACCTGAAGAAATAAATCAAGGAAGACCTCAGAAGATGGAAAGATTTCCCATACTCATAAATCAGTAGAATTTACATAATAAATATGGCCATCTTAGCAAAAGCAATCTACAGATTAAATATAATGCCCATCAAAATTCCAACGCAATTCTTCACAGAGATAGAGAGAGCAATTCTCAACTTTGTATGGAATAACAAAAAACCAGAATAGCAAGAGCAATAAAAGAACTTCTGGTAGAATAACCATCCCTCACTTCAAGCTGTACTAAACAATAGTGATAAAAACACTTGTTCTTGGTACAGACACAGCAGTTTGATCAGTGTACCATAGTTGAAAACCCAGAAATAAATACACTCTTATGGACACTTGATCTTTTGTAGAGTAGTCAAAACCATGCAGTGGATAAAAGAAAGCATCTTCAACTAATGATACTGGTATACCTGACCCTCTTCATGTAGAAGAATATATATTGTTCCATATTCATTTCCTAATACAAAGTTCAAGTCCAATTGGATCAAGGGCCTCCACTTAAAACCTTATTCCTTGAATCTAATAGAAGAGAAAGGGGAAAATAGCCTTGAACCCATTGACACAGGAGAAATTATCCTGAACAGAAGACCAATGGTTCAGGCTCTAAGATCAACATTTGACAAATGGGACCTCATAAAATTGAAATTCTTCTATAAGACAAAGGACACTGTCAGTAGGATAAAATGACAACCTACAGATCAGGAA
Source organism: Rattus rattus (assembly GCF_011064425.1). Lineage (NCBI taxonomy): Eukaryota > Metazoa > Chordata > Mammalia > Rodentia > Muridae > Rattus > Rattus rattus. The sequence continues at coordinate 125,704,501 of NC_046157.1, forward strand.
AAGATCTTTACTAACTCTACACCTGATGTTAGTCTAATATTCAAAATATACAGTGAACTAATGAAATTAGACTTCAGAAAACCAAATATCCCAATTTTCAAAATGGGGTTCAAAGGTAGACAGAGATTTGCCAACTAAGGAATCTTGAATGGCTGAGAAGCACCTAAAGAAATGATGCAGATCTTTAGTCATCAGTGAAATGCAAATCAAAATGACCCTGAGATTCCACTTCACACCAATCAGAATGGCTAAGATCAAAAACTCAGGTGACAGCAGATGCAAACAAGGATGTGGAGAAAGAACACTCCTCCATTTCTGGTAAGATGGTAAATCACTTCAACTACTCCGGAAATAAATCTGAGGCGTCTTCACAAAACTTGAAATAGTTCTACCTGAAGACACAGCTCTACTACTCCTGGACATGTATCCAAAAGATGCTCCACCATATCATAAGGACATATGCTCCACTATGTTTATAGCAGCCTTTTTTATAATAACAAGAAACTGGAACCAACCCAGGTGTCTTTCAACTAAAGAATAGATCAATAAATGTGGTATAGTTACACAGTGGAAAACTGCTCATCTATTAAAATTGAAGCATCACAAATTTCCAGGCAAATGGATCGAACTAGAAAATATCATCCTGAGTGAGGTAACCCAGACCCCAAAATGACATACATTTTAGGTACTCTCTGATAACTGTGTATTAGCCAAAAGGTTCAGAATACCCATGACACAACTCACAGACCATAGAACATTAACAGAAAGGAAAGCCCAAGTGTGAATGCTTCAATCCCACTTAGAATGTCGATCAAAAAAAAAAATCACATGAGGCAGAGGGAGGAAGATTCCTGAGTTGAAGAGGGAAGGGGAAAGAACAAAGAGGAGGCAGAATCAAGTATGGGGATATGTAGGAGAGAATCCCAGTGGGAGAGTAGAATGAGTAAAAATCTGTGTGGGGAATGGGGGTTGGGGATACTTCAAGAAGGACCCAAACACCAGGGATGTTGGAGGCTATCAGGACAGAATGGAGATGACATTCACAGGAATGTCCTACAGGGAGATAGGAACCGAAGGAACCACTCCCCGTACATGGTCATGGCTCCCATTTGAAGGATGGGGTGATTCATCCATCTCAAAATTTTTATCACAGAGTTCTTCCTGTCTAAAGGAAATGTGGGGACATAAAATGGAGCAGAGACTGAAGGAAAGGCCATCCAGAAACTGCCCTGTCTTAGATCCATCCCATCCACAGACCCTAAACTCCGACAGTATTGCTGATGCCAAAATGTGCTTGCTGACAAAAGCCTGGCATGGTTGTCCTCTAAGAGGCTCTACTGACAGAGACAGATGCAGATATTTACTGGCAACCATTGGCCTGTGTCCAAGGACCCCAATGAAAGAGTTAGGAGATAGATTGAAGGAGCTGAAGAGAATTGCAATCCCAAAGGAAGACCAACAGTGTAGTGTTAAATTGTTAATCTGCTCTAAACTTCCTAGCATGTGTGCTAGTCATGAATTATTTCTTACTAAAATCTGTATTTTGTATCTGCTACTCCAGGCCCAGTTGGGGAAGTGGCCCAGTGAGCACTCTTCCCTGACTTTTGCATGACTGGTTCTCTGTCTTCTGTAGCTCTAATGCTTCATCCTATTCCTCTCTTGGCAGGGCAATTCTAAAAGCTCCTCCTCTCTGTGCTCCTGTGACTAGGAAATGCCAAGTCCCACCTCTGTAACAGTCTTCTTGCCCAGTCTTAGCAATTAGCAATTTTATTTCACCACTCAAAGCCAAATGGGGCAGGGACCCTTAACGTCTTACATGATAAGACATGCCAGGTCCTGGGTAATTTGGGGAGCTGAATTAACACAGATAGCATTAGAACCAATCCACAGCACAATGGTACCAACTAGTTGGACAGCTCAGAGCTCCCAGAGACTATGCCACCAACCAAAAAGCATTGCAAAGGATGGTCAAAGCCACTACATACGTACAAGAGGACTGCCTTGTCTGGCCTCAGTGTGAGGAGATATGCTTGGTTCAGTTGAGGCTTGATGCCCTAGATTAGGAGGATGGTAGAGGAGCAAGGTAGAAGTTGTTGGATGGGTAAGTGGGCACTCTCTTAGAGGTGAAGGGGAGGGAGGATTGGTGGTAGATTCGTGGAGGAAGGACCAGAAAAAGAAACATTTGAAATGTAAATGAATAAAATAATAAAAAAAATAACAAATTTGTAGAGGGAGCAAAAACAAAAAGATCTTTTTAATCTTATAGTAAAAAAATGACCTGAGATAAAGACCTGACAGGAAACGCTTTATCTGGGATAGGCTGCTCAGTCTCTAGTGTTTGCATAGTTATATTAAAGTGAAGAAGGTGGAAGTAGGTGGCTTTTTCCTGAATTTCTAGTATCTGAAACTAAGGGATAGTACTTCACAACTTGTTCATTCTTGAAAACAAATAACCATGAGTGGTGTCATTTTGTGAGGAACACTAAAGTGTCCAGGTGGAAAAACAAAATTGTACATTAACTTTATTAAAACTAAATACCAGAAGTGGCTTTTTTTTCATATTGAAACTATTTTCCCAAGATGCTATGGTAAAACATTCGTATAATCTTTACTTTTGTATTTTTATGTGAGTTGTTTATATGTACCAGTCAGTTAGAGTTGAGCAACTCATATTACAGTTTGGACCATCTCATGAATACAGTCAATTGATTTCCTTGACCACTAAATGACTCATTTTCCTTTTCATACCAAGCAGCATGCTATTCTGATTCAAGTCTATTCACTAATATTTAAATAATATGTTGAAGAATGGGAGACAAATATATCTGTTTAGTAAATTAGTCAGTACACCCTCTTCCTAGATTCTATTGACAATGTCAGAGTAAGCAAATACACAAAATAGTATTGGAGACCTTTTCGTTGAGCTTGCTTTGCTCCCTAAAACTGTAAATTTGCTTCACTGAATTTTGCTTTTCATTTAACTATAACATCTATACTCCCTTTTGTGTGTGTGTGTGTGTGTGTGTGTGTGTGTGTGTGTGTGTGTTATTAGCACAAAACAGTTATTTGATTTAGACTGCATGGAAAAGTTAGTACAGTCGGCTACCTCTTCTTTATGGGAAGACAAGTCTAATGATGTTCAATGGAGGCAGCGTTGATATTGTATACAACATCTTGACATGTGCTATAAAACATTAGTAGGCTCAATAACACATATTTATTACATTCTAAAAACGTCAAGCACAGATTACTGTATTGATCTTATTCTTTGACAATTTCACACACACACACACACACACACACACACACACACACACACACACACGTATATGTTTATAAAATAAGACTTCTCTCTCCATACTCTCTTGGAAATACATTATGAAAGTTACTGGGTAGAGACCTAAAAACCACAACTCTCTCCTCTAGAGTCCATGATAGACAATAGTTTAGCAATGTAGAGTACGGCCCCCTAAGCTCCTTGCAATCCATGACTCCTGGTTGATAGATAAAATTGTAAAGGCCCAGGGAAGTAAATAGCAGCTGCTGTGTGCTCATGATCATAGTGCTGTGTATTACTCAAAAGTGAAATTCTTCGGCTGTCTTCCTTGTCTTTCTGCTCCTCCATTCCTTCTCTATTATCTCTGAGAAGCTTCCTGATCCTTAGAAGGGCAATGTCTTGTTCCCAGATTTAATGTTAATCAAAGATCATATGATTTTTTTCTCATCTCTAGGAACTACATTTTATCATGGTCTGAGATTCATGGGAACATATCATTGATGATTTGTCTTAAGTTTGTTTTTTTCTGTTTGATTGTTTTTTATTGGGTATTTTTAATTACATTTCAAATGTTATTTCCTTTCCCAGTTTCCTGTCCAAGGGCCCCCATCCCCTTCCCACTCCTCTTTCTTCTCTAAGGGTGTGCCTTCTCCCCAAACCCCCATTCCCACCTCCCTGCCCTGACATTCCCCTACACTGGGGGGTCCAGCCTTGGCAGGACCAAGTCATTTCCTCCCATTGATGCCAAATAAGGCCATCCTCTGCTACATGTGCAACTGAAGCCATGGGTCTCTCCATGTTTAACTTAAGTCTTTATCTTGTAGGTTATGATTATTGTTCCATATATTTAATTAAATCAAGGAAAACTATTATTTCCTGTTTGGTTTGCATCTATTATTTTTTAATCAATATATTTTAATCAATCTTATTTATTCAGGGTAAGATAACATCGGAAGTGGAAAGGTAAAGTTAACCCTACTAAGGTAGTATAAACCTCATGTGAGTTACTGGTTCTGGGACAGCAAAACTATAATGGCTGTGTGTAGCCTTTCCCATATAGCCTTTACCACATACTTAATGAATAAGCAAAATAGCTCAAATAATTTTATTAGGAACATTTTTAAACCCAGTACCTTCCAACAGCTCAAAAGTATAGTGTAATATTGTCATCAAAAGCTGCAAAAGACACCAGCAAATGTGCTAACAGGAGTCTCAAAGGGAGCCTCAAGTCTGAATCCTAGAAAAAGTGCTACAAACCACTAAGAAGTGTTGAGATCAGGAGAAAGTATGTTATGGATGGCCCTGGGCATGGAGAAGGGTTCTGAGAGGAGGGGTATCTGGGAGCTGTGAAAGCACTTGAATTCAAATGGTGGGTCCAAATTGACGGCCTGCATTCTGCTTAATATAGTTTTCCCAGTTTGCTTCTCTCTATGTTCTGATTTCTCTCTGGAGATGTCTCTGTCTATATTATGCTTGTTTTCCATTCCAAGAGATATTGCTGTCCATTTTCTTCTTGCTGGTGTGTGTGGGAGGAGGGGAGAGGGAGGGACAGAAGGAGGGGAGAGGGGGAGAGGGAGAGAGGGAGAGGGAGAGACAGAGATCACCAAGCAATTTTCTTTTTTCCTAAAAACTTCTCAGGATAGCTCATTTCCTGAAAAGTACATTGCCAGTCTTATATTTTACATATCCAGTTATTTACTGCAGGTTTTCCTAGTCATTATCTTATGAATCAACATTGCATGACTCTAGCACTTTGATTTTTAGGAGACAGGAAGCATACTTTTTTTTTTTAACTTTGTGAAACAATTCAGAGATCTGTCTTTGTTAAGCACAGAAGATAAGCAAGTAGAGTGGGACACTGCCCTGAAATTACCATGGTCTGTCCTAGGCTGACCAGTGAACTCAACAATTCCTCTGCCTTTGTAACCATAAACAAACAACAAAACTTAGCTGGGTTGGATCTCTTGAGATCACCACTCTATAATCTCTTTATCCCCTTCCTAGTAATTTAGTAGCAAGTTGGCTCAAAGTGCAGCTGCTTTTGTTCCTTTAGATTTGTGAAGCTCCTCATTTTTCTTTTTTTTTAAATTGGATATTTTTATTTGCATTTCGAATGTTATCCCCTTTCCCAGTTTTCCCGTCCATACACCACTATCCAGTTCCCTACCCATCCACCCCTTCCTGCCACCTGCCCTGACATCCCCTTTCACTGGGGCATCAAACCTTGGCAGAACCAAGGGCTTCTCTTACTATTGATGCCCAACAAAGCCATCCTCTGCTACATATACAGCAAGGTCATGGGTCTATCCACGTGTACTCTGGATGGTGGAGCTCTGGTTTGTTGATATTGTTGTTCTTATAGAGTTGCAAACCCCTTCAGCTCCTTCAGCACTCCATTGGGGTCCCCATTTTCAGTTCAATGGTTGACTGCCAGCATCTGGCTCTGTATTCGTAACCCTCAGGCAGAGCCTTTCAGGAGAGAGCTATATCAGGCTCCTGTCAGCATGAACTTCTTGGCATCAGTAATATTGTCTGGTTTTGGTGGCTGTACATATGTGGGTTGGATCCCCAGGTGGGGCAGTCTCTGCATGGCCTTTTCCTCAGTCTCTGCTCCCTTATCTCCTCCTGTGAATATTTTGGTTCCCCCTTTTAAGAAGGATTGATACATCTGCAGTTTGGTTCGTCTTGAGCTTCATGTGGTCTGTGGATTGTATCTTGGGTAACCCAAGCCGACTAATATCCATTTACCAGCAAGTGCATAACATGTTTTCTAAGTGGATTACCTCACTCAGTTTATCTTCGAGTTCCATCCATTTGCCTATGAATTTCATGAAGTCATTGTTTTTAATAGCTGAATAGTACTCCATTGTGTAAACGTACCACATTTTCTGTATCCATTTCTCTATTGAGGGACATCTGGGTCCTTTCCAGCTTCTGTCTATTATAAATAAGGCTGCTAGGAATATACTAGAACAAGTGTCCTTGTTATATGTTGGAGATCATTTGGGTTTATGTGCAGGAGAGGTATAGCTGGGTCCTCAGGTAGTACTATACCCAATTTTCTGAGAAACCACCAGACTGATTTCCACAGTGGTTGTATCAGTTTACAATCCCACTAACAGTGGAGGAGTGTTCCTCTTAATCCATATCCTTGCCCACTTTGAAAATGGGGTGTTTTGTTGGCTAAGAATAATATGTGAACAGAAAAAAATACATTTCTGTTCAGGAACAAATTGTTGCAAAACCAAAAGGTTTTATAAATGTGCTTCTCTTTTTGCTGTCTAATTGCTCTGGTTAGCACTTCAAGTACTGTATTGAATAGGTAGGGAGAGAGTCGGCATTCTTTTCTTGTCCCCGATTGTAGTGGGATTGCTTCAAATATCCCTCCATTTAATTTGATATTGGCCATTGATTTGCAGTAAATTACTTTTATTATGTTTAGGTATGAACCTTGAATTCCTGATCTCTTGAATACTTTTAATATGAAGGGGTGTTGTATTTTGTCAGATGCTTTTTCTGCATCTAAGGAGATGATCATGTGATTTTTTTGCTTTGAGTTTGTATATATGGTGGATTACATTAATGAATTTTCATATATAAACCAACCTTGCATCCCTGGGATGAATCCTACTTGATTGTGGTGAATGATGGTTTTGATATGTTCTTACATTCAGCTTGCAAGAATTTTACTGAGTATTTTTATATCAATTCATAAGCGAGATTGGTCTGAAATTCTCTTTTTTCTAGGGTTCTTGTGTAGTTTAGGTATCAGACCTCATAGAATTAATTAGGTAGTGTTCCTTCTGTTTCTATTTTATGGGATAGTTTTAGTAATATTGGTATCAGGTCTTCTTTGAATGTCTGGTAGAATTCTGAACTAAAGCCATCTGGCCCTGGGCTTTTTTTTTGGTTGGGAGGTTTTTAATGACTTCTATTTCCTTATGGGATATGAGAATGTTTAGAAAGTTTACCTGTCCTTGATTTAACTTTGATATGTGGTATCTGTCTAGAAAACGACATATTTCATCTATATTTTCCAGTTTTGTTGAGTATGGGCTTTTGTAGTAGAATCTGATAATTTTTTTTAATTTCCTCAGTTTCTGTTGTTATGTCTCCCCTTTCATTTCTGATTATATTAATTTGGATACTGCCTCTGGGCCCTTTAGTTAGTGTGGCTACAGGTTTATCTATGTTGTTGATTTTCTAAAATAACCACCTTTTGGTTTTGTTGCTTGTTAGTATTGTTTTCTTTACTTCTATTGGGTTGATTTCAGCCCTGAGATTGACTATTTCCTGACTTCTACTCCTCTTGGGTGAGTTTGCCTCTTTTTGTTCTAGAGTTCTCAAGTGTGCTATTAAGTTGCTAATCTAAGATCTCTCCAGTTTCTTTACCAGTTTCCACATGTGTGTGGGTTTTGAGTTGCTTTTATTATTATTGAAGACCAGCTTTAAGCCATGATGCTGTGATAGGATGTCTGGGATTATTTCAATCTTCTTGTATCAATTGAGGGTTGTTTTGTGACCAATTATAGGGCTGGTTTTGGAGAAAGTACCATGAGGTGCTTAAAAGAAGGTGTATTCTTTTGTTTTATGGTAAACTGTACTACAGGTATTGGTCAAATCCATTTAGTTCATAACCTCTATTAGTTTCTCTGTTCAGTTTCTCTTTCAATGACCTGTCCATTGCTGAAAGTGGGGTGTTGAAGTCTCCAACTATTATTGTGTGGGATTCAATGTGTGTTTTGATCTTTATTAAAGTTTATTTTATGAATGTGGGGGCCCTTGCATTTGGGGTATAGGTATTCAGAATTGAGACTTCCTCTGGGTGGATTTTTCCCTTTGATGAATATGAAGTGTCCTTCCTCATCATGCTTGATAACTTGTGGTTGAAAGTCTATTTTATTGAACATTAGCATGGCAATTCGAGCTTGCTTTTTGGGATCTCTTCCTTGGTAGACCTTTTCTATCCTTTTGCTCTGAGATAGTGTCTGTCTTTGTTAATGAAGTGTGTTTCATGTGTAAAGCAAAATGTCAGATCTTTTTTTGCATATCCAGTCTGTTAGCTTATGTCATTTTATAGGTAGGGTTAGTCCTTTAAATACTGAGAGATATTAAAGACAGATGGTTGGTTCCTGTTATATTTGCTTTTGTAAGTAACTTTATGTGCTAAAGACGTATTAATCAGTTTATTAGTGTTATGAAGAAACAAGTATAAAATATTTCCTGAGACACCATGTTTTAATATTATTTCTATAAAATTTATTATTATTTTTGTGCTTTTTTTTGACATTTAGAAGATGTGTTACGACTAACCATTTGGTATTGGATCATCTCTCTGAATGCTTTAACAACTGTGTTTTCTCAAGATCACTTTAATATCTCCACAGTGTGACACTGAATAGGTCATGCTTGCTTCTATCCTTTGTGTGTCAGCAGACAGCTTACATGGAGAGGCTTCAGAAGGTTTTATGCAGCTGGGTTTTCTGCATTCATTCTTCTACTAGTGTACACAAACTGTCTAGACTGGAGTGGAAACTGAAGTATAATATATCCCTTAAAAGAACAGCTGAATTGTTCTAGGCACCACTCATGTGCTCAGCTGATGTAGGCATATGTGCTAGGTGTCTACCTCACCATTAGACATACAAGTGAGGTTGCTGAGGAGTTTTAAAGTCATAGCATGACCGAACTGGTAGAAGGAGGATCCAAGCTTGGTATTAACTATTGGTTTTATGTTTTGTCAAGAGATTTTAACATTTAAAGATAAATTATAGGAAACACTTATAGAAACATAGACTTATGCAGAAATATTTTTAAAAGCTATAACCAAACTCCATCTACTTTAAGTGCGTCTCTTAAAAATTAAAATGAAAATCTATTAATAAGCTTTTTTTAATTGTTTGTGTTCAATATGGAAGCTTCCACATAAAACAAATCTGCAATGTGTACTCGATGATGACAGCAGGTACTTACTGATTGGTATAGGTGTTGAGTGATGGGTAGCACTAAGCCCCTTTGGGAACTTTGTCAGTGGCAATACCTATTAATATTTGCTGACAAGTTAGCAGCCAAAAGTTAGTTTACTGCTGAAAATACATAGTAGCTTGGCACTATCTTAATTTTCTTACAAAGGTTGTTTCCCCTTGATATGAAGACAAATCTATTTCAGAGGCATTCATGGAGTATCATCTGTGTACTTTGAAGTTTTCATCAATATGTATTATTTTTTCCATAATTGTTTAAATATAGTTTTCTAACATGGATAAATATATCAATGTTATATATATATATATATATATATATATATATATATATATCAATGGATAAATATATCAAGATTGGATAAAACTCAGTATGATACTGAAGTAAAAACCAATTCCATTTCACAATGATCTGTGTGTATAATTTTGTAACAGAGTATATTCACATTAACTCCTCAAAGCAAGAACCCTTCCTACTTACAATAGAGAATACATATTTGTACCACTCCCACTTAAGCTTTTTTTTTAGGAGATACTTAATTGCTTAATCCAACACTATGAGTGTTTCCTCTGAAACTTCATGGGAAATCAGACATGAGAGGATGCTGTCAACTATTTTACCTTAGGAGTAACTAATGGATTTCTCCTTGGTTAAGAGGTCAGTTCATCCCTGGTTCTGAGAACCTAACCAGCCACCTATGTTGGTAAATGGCATAATTCTTTTTTATTTCTTTGTTTACCAGTTTTTAGAGGCAAGCAAGGACGATAGCTATACATACTGATTTTAAAGTGCTATAAAGCCCTTAAAACTTACTTTTGCATGTATAGCAAATTGCTACAGATCTATTTCTTACACAAACATCCTTTTCTCTTTAGATCAAATGATTGTGCTGTCTTGATCAACATAGACCAAGGAGAACCTAAGCCAATATTGTTTAAGAGTGTATTGTACTTTTTCTTATACCCTCAGATACATGTAACTCTGACCTGTAAGGGAGTAATCTCTTTGTAACTGTAGAAACAATTATAGAGATACATAATTGGTCATAATGCAGAGAATCACTGACCACAGGTACAAAGTTTCAGTTGCTACATCTCAAAGGCAAGCCCTATAAGTAGGGCTCATTGCAGAAGTGGGTCAGAAACATTATAAGAGGTGTAAGACCAGGATGCCTTTTGTGAGATAGTACCATCTAGATATGTCAGAAAAGGCTGAACCATGAATTCTCACCAGTAAGCTATCAGAAACTGTGCCAACAAAATGTCACTCCCAGTTTACATGCCAATGTGCATGATAGAAATTTCATAATGTCCTTCTCTAGATGGAGTGTTATAGGTAATCAGTAGCTGCTGAGAGAATCAGCAATAATAAACTCCCAGGAGTAAGAAAACTGTCTTCAGGCCTAAAGTGAAGCAGAAATTACTGGAATAAACACTTAGGAAAGCAATGATTTTGAAGATAAGTTACAGCTTTGACTTCATAGCAAATAAATAGGTCTCATCAAAAGAAAACATCAATAAAAATAGTAGTCTGTGGTAAGAAAAAGTGACAAAAATAGAATACATACTGATATTTATGAACAATAAGACTATATTCAGGCTTCATAAGTCAATACTAATAACATACATGTATTAGTCAGGGTTCCCTAGAGTCACAGAACTTATGGAATATCTATATATACTAATGAAATTTATTGTAATGACTTACAGTTTGTAATTCAAATAACTGAACAATGAGTTTCTATAAATGGGAACACCAAATTTCTAGTCATTGCTCAGTCCACACACAAGGCAAATTATTTTACCTGGCCTTTTGTACAAGCTGGAATCCTGAAGAGGTAGATTGCAACATATGTGCTGGCCAGTAAGGGAAAGCAAGCAAAGAGTGAGTATTCCTTTTTCCAATGTCCTTATGTAGGCGTCCAGTAGCAGTTGTGACTCAGATTAAAGGTGTGTATCTCCATCCCTTTATCTGGAACTTGATTGTCCCAGGCTGACCTTGAACTTATAGATATGCTTGCCTCAGTCTCTTGAAATTATAAGTGTGGACTGCCTAGCCTGGGCCTAAGCCTTTCGTTGTCACTATACCTCAAGATCTATATGTCTAGAACTGGAACAGAAGCTTGTGTCTTCCAGCCTGAAGATCCCGATCACAGATGGGCCCTTCATGTCCATATTGTAGTCATTCTAGATGTACTCAAGTTGACAACCAGGAGTAATCTTCACAATAAGTAAGCCAATTAAAATTAGACAAAATAAATGCAAATGAATTGTTTCTAATAAACATATCAAAATGTCTTGCATCATTAATATTGAAGAAGTATAAATTTAAGCACTAGTTTAAAATTCTGTCTCTATTGCCATAAACCAAGTTAGATAAAGTAAAATGAATCTGTGAGGTTATAATCCCCGTGAATATTGTTTATCAGCCAACTGATGTAGAAAATGAAAAGCCAACTTATAGATTTTGGAGTATATTTTCTAGAAGATAAACTTTACAAGAGTAGATATTAGTGACAAATTAACTTGAAGAGCAGAAGTCAGACATCAAACAGAAGTTATTACAGAAACTTTATTTTCAAGAAACCAAGTCTGTTAGAAAAGCAAATAAACTATTTTATTCACACAACTGAGTTCTCAATGATAAGTAGGAATAGATTACTGACAGAGAGGGAGATAAGCCTGGAAACACACTATGAATTGCAAATACTGTAACTGGCCAAACTAAATTTTATGAAATTTATGAGATTAAAAATTATCTGTGTTGAGACTTTTCTATATACATAAACAAACTGAAGTTTTCTGGTTTTGTATTTTTACTGTGCTTAAAACAAGTGTAAAATATTTGTGAGGATTTTATCTCTATATTTCTGCATATGTAGTCTAGCCACTCTGAGAAATAATGAATACTTTAGAAACATTTGTAGACAGGGTCCTAATACGTTGCCTTTGCTAACTTTATTTTGCTCTAGATATTAAGGGAGCATGGGGATATAAATGGAGCCATGCACTCCATATGGCTTTCCAAGCATGTTCCGAGTCTATTCTTGACTTCCTCTAATGCCACAGGCAGGGTCATTATGTTACCTCTCATGGGAATTGATAGGTTATGACAGATGTGTCTCAATGTGTCACCTCTTAGGAATGGCCTCAGATGTACTGAAGGAATACAATCTTTTCATAAATATAACTACTTAGAAACTAAACTGTGAACTTTGTCACCTTTCTTTCAAGATGAGTACTCATTATTCTCCCCTGATACTCCTGAAAATTTCAGCCTTCTCTGTGAGGAGCAAGAACACAGAATTCCTTGACATCTGTGCCAGCTGTTCCTCTGTTTGAAAACCATTTGGCTTCGGAACAGATGAAAAATGCTGTCCTTAAATAATAATGGTGATTTGGACTTGCATATCACTTTTAAACTAAAATATGCTTATTTAGCTGTTACATGTTTAGACTTAATAGCTGATATTGACAGATCCCCAATTACTAGCAGTGTTATTAGCACAATAAAATAAATATCTTGCCAAGTATACCTCATAGTTCAGTACCTTTGATTTATACTGGGCAGGGGACTTCATAAATTCAAATGTGTTATCTCCCAGTACATGACATTCTTTCACAGTTTGCTATGGTTGAATTTTCAGCATGCCTGCCAGTACTTGTCATTTCTATGATCTCCTTGTAGGCGTTACACTACTGATAAAACTTTTAACTTGGTACATCTGAAAAGATCATCCTTTGAATTTCAGATTTTCTTGTCTGTATTTTTAAATGATTATTTTCTACTTAAAATATTTTGATAGCAGTGCATAATTACAATTTTCATATTGTTTTGTTATAAATATATCACTTTATTATAAAACATTTTTATTCTACATAAATGCACCAAAGTTGATTTTGAGTGCTCTTCTGATTATTTTCAAAATTAATTGGTAATAAAAGTTGTGCAGCATAGTGAGATGGCCCATGTTTCAATCCCATTAGCACTCAGGATGAAGAGGCAGGCAAATCTCTACGAGTTTGAGACTTGCCTGTTTTACTTATTGATTCTAAGCCAAGACTACACAGTGATATCTTGTACCCAAAAGCAACCAGGAATGTGCAGTTTGCGAAGTCACATAGTGTATATCTATGTCTGTGTCTGCATCTTGCACATGTTTATATATTGTGTGTGCACATACATGTATATAGAGCCCTGTGTGAGCATGTGGAGACCAGAGGTCCATATCAGGAATCTCCTATTTCTTTTAACATTATTTCCACTTGTTTCCTAATGTAAAGTTGGGGTTTCTTACTTAATTGGGAGCTTAAGAGTAAGCTATATTTTCTAGCAAGTAAACCTAAGGGGTCCTCTCTCTTCACACTTCTGTGCAGAGATCAAGGTCTGGTGCTTCATGTGTGCCTGTTCACCCAAATCCATATATTTGCACATTTAACCACTCAGTTGCCTTTTAGTATAGGATGGTTTTCAATATTCTGAGGTCAAAGTATAAAATCTTGGAAGAGTAGAGAATATTCTTTTCCTGCTTTCGGTGTATCAGAAAGAAATGTAATAACAATTCAAATAACATCAAAAGATCTCATAATAACAGAAAATGCAATGTTATCCTTACTGTACTGTGGTTAACATGTTAAAAAAGCTTTTTTTAAAAAATCCCTTAAAATGGTTGGAAATTGATTAATACGCTTGAAATGAATATGAAAAATTGAAAAAGATCAAAAATATTGAACTTACTCTCATGATAATGGAAATGTATGATTTTATATTGTATCTTTGACCTAGATTATCCATTGTATTGCACAGCTACATAGCACACTTCCAACAAATCTTTCACAGTACCTCTATTATATCATGAAAGAAGGGACTCCATGGATTTTTCTGTTAAATATTTAGTAAGGTAACATAAACCTTTCCTTTTTTTTTCTAAAATTCTAATATATCTTGTTGTTCCAGAGACCACAATTTATTCCAAATATAGTCTTTCTCTTTCAGCTCTTTCTTTTTTATTTATTTTAATGATCAAATATTTAAGAGTTTTAGAAATAGTATGTTACATAAAGGAAGTTACACAATGTTTTCTCCAATTAAAATTGTTCTGCTTTTATATTATGCTATATTAAAAGATAAGTGCATTCTCTTGTAGTCCATAATTTGATTTGTAAATAGCAAAATTACAGACTTGAGCAATACTATATTATCTCCTTTGGATAATATTCATTGTCTAAATATAAATTATAGAATAGATGACTGGTTTACTTATATGCCTTTAAAAGACACTTCTTAAACATCTGCTCTACCCAAATTAGGATTTGTTCAATGCCTGTCCTATTACATGTTCTTTGTTTGATAAACTGTAACCTATTCAAAAGGTCCCATGCCTGAGATATTGGTAAATAAATATCTTGATTTTCAAAGCATCACAGCTCTAACACTTTTGTACATAAACTTCAAGATTATTACTGCTCAATATTATGCACCATTTTTCAAATGCACAATGGTGTGTAGATTTTTACTAATTATTCCTCATCATGAACATGGAAATGCTATTTTCTCTCTCTTGGTGGACAAATCGTCTTTTAAATTGTGAAAATAAGTTGAAATGAGTAACATAAAATGCTATTTTTTCTAAGACTTCTTCCTTTATTCTATAGTATTATCTTCAATGAGAAATCGACCACACATTTGACTTTTGTGAATGATTAAAAAAAGAAAAAGCTGGAAGAAGCTGAGGAGGAGGGTGACCCTGCAGACGACTAGCAATCTCGATTTACCCGGACCCCTGAGATCTCTCAGACGCTGGACCACCAACCAGGCAGCACACACTTGCTGAGAGGAGGCCCCACACACATATAGAGCAGAGGGCTGCAGGGGCTGTGTTCAGTCTGAGAAGATGCACCTCACCCTCAAGAATCTGGAACTCCAGGGAGGGGGAGGATTGGTTGTGTATGGGTGGGAGTGTGGACCTCCTTCTGGATGGGGAGGGGTAAAGTATGGGATGTGGAACAGTCAGAAGGTAGACCTGGAGAAGAATGAAATCAGGAGAGTAAAAATAAAAGAATAAATAAAATTAAAAAAAATCTAGTATCCAAATCGTTGAGAAAAAATTTCATGCCGTTAATAATAAAAAGTAATATGGAAATTCATGCTCCAAATTTTTGTTTTGCAAATCATTTCAGTTTTCTAAATATAAATGGATGTCACAAATATTTGTAGAATTTTGTGCTTTAGGAAAAAGGGACAAAAATAATTTTTTTAAATTATGCTGCAAGTACTTTGTGGCATTTTGTGTATATACACAATGCTTTTATTTGAATACATGTTAAACTATTACCAGGACAGCAAATACTAAGAATTTTTTTAAACTTGCCTTCAAAAATTTCCTTGAAGTTTTTGTTTATTGCAATATTAAATGAAATAAGATTATATACAAGACTCTTTCACAAAGATACTAAACAAACGATGGAACATTCATACATTCAATTAGTTTGTGCCAGGAAATGCTAACGAAAATGATGAGAAGCTTCTATGCAGAGGTAAGGAGAAAAATTCTAAGATGTCAGGGTCACCTGAAGTGGCTGTGAGTAAAAATCTAGTACTCATTTTGTGAGAGCCTGTCAAGAAATAGACTAAACAAATAAATAAATCCTAACAAGATGACCAAAATCTTCCTTGTTTTGAAATTAAGCTTTGATGTATAAGAAAAATAAAACAAAATTGAATTTGCTTAGAACAAGCACAAACACCTTTAATAAATATGGAGAGAAGTCAACACCAGCTATAAAGAACTCAACAAAACACCACAAGGGTATTGTAATGTGTAATTCCATTTTTTTTTTCAGAGAATAGGAGAATTCAACTATGTCATTTTGCTTGCAGTCTAGGACTTTTGATGCCATAAACCTTAAATCTTACTTTACAATAAAATGTAACTATGCAACATTTCAAGGAGATTCATCCCTGATTTTCAAAAGCTGTTATAGTTTTGCTAGGAAAATAAGACCCAAGTGTTTTCTACAAGCCAAATAAAATCTAGTGAAGAAAAAAATCTGCATATGACCCAAACCTGTCCTACCTCTTAATACTGTAATATTTTAAACATGCTTTAGACACTAAGATATATGTTATGTTTTTCTGACACATCCTTTCAGCTATGTTATAATACCCCATATTAACAGTTTGTCATGTTAATTGCCACTATATAAATTACCAAAGAATAGAGATTTTAAAACATCAGCTGAATCATTTTCCATCATCTGGATACAGGGGAAAGAAACATGACAATAAAATAGAACTATTCCTATTGAATAATAGCATCTTATATTTTTCTGAGGGATGAATTCTTATTATAAATAATACCAAGGGTATTTATAAAACGCATCACTGTGTGTTGACCATAGTAAAGTTTGATTTTTTGTCGGTTTAAGTCTTTTTTATAATGAACTTAGCACATAATTTTTCTATATGGTTTACTGTGAAAATATATGTAAACTTTTATTTTGAATTCTTTGTTTTCTAATAACAGATGCTAAACATTCTGCTTTACTGTGGTTGCAAATATTCCAGGAAATTGGACATATATTCCAAAGGAACAATGTATTTTATTTAATTGTGCACTTGAGTATATGTGCATGGGTAGTTGTCATGTTCTGTGTGTTCCTGTGCATGTGTGTATGTGTGTATGTATGTTTACTCTACCACAATAGCATCTTAGAGTGCACATGTCACAGTGTTTCCTGAATAGTTTGCTATAGAGTAAGTATTTTGTGGGATACCATTGTATTAATTGTACTAATACCTAAAGACTTTTCTTGATCAAATAACAAGCAGATTATGATATTTAAACATATATATTCTTTTATTACAAGATTTGCCATATAATATACATATATATACATATATATATTATACATATATATTTACATAAATACTGTATGGGATATCTAAAATAAATTAATCCCCAAGCTAAATTAACAATGGAGTCTCCCACAACAGGGTCAGTAGCTTCAAGTACATATTTTGAAAACTAAGGACTTCTAAGACCAAATATATTAAGATAGGAGGAGAAATAGCTAAAATAAAAGGGCTTTTAGGGGGTTGTATGGAAACCTCATATAGAATAACCTTTCTAAAACATATACATATATGAAGGAGATCTACATGAAAACTTCAAATAATGGTTGAGGTAGTATCCAAACTGGCAATTTCTTGTCACCAGATGAAGCTTTCAAGACTTGATTAGGTTACATTTAATTGAGTTGTTGGCCAAAGGGCCTCTTGGGAACTTCCAATAACCTAGGTTGTTGTCATATTATACGTATATTTCCAAAAACTGGAAACAACCCCAAATTGCTGAAAATAACACCAACCAGAACTATTTGAACGTGGAAATGATGAGTTAGTGCTTAAGTAGATCTTTCCCTACTACATTCTGATGTCTTTGGTGCAGAAAGGTACTCTGTACCATATCACTAAAGTAACATAAACAGAAAGCCATCCACAACCCCTTTTATCTACTACAATGCTGCAGTGGAGATGACCTTTAACTTATGCTAGGGCAATGTATCTTGTAGAAAATACATCGGCACAATACATCTTGTAGAAGTAACTGATTTGATTTAAAGGCTGCTCATTGCGGCAAAACCCATTCCAATCATTGCTTGAGTTACCAAGAACATAAGACTGGAGAGCCAAGAGTCCTAGGGGAAAATGAAATAATACTGGTCTAGATGAAAAATAAAAGTTGTAACAAAATGATTCCTAATCGTATTCTGGTATAGATTATAAGAGCCTTGTTTGGCTATTGTCACAGAAGCTTCCTTCTGGAGCCGATGAAGACAGAGACACAAAGCCTGACAGCATGCGCAGGTTGAAAGATTCTTCCCACAGTCAGAGCACTCGAGGGATGAGTTGGGAGAAGTAATGCAAGAGCCATGGATGGAGGCTACCATAAAAACAAGGCCCTTTAAATCAACAGGAGTAAATCTTGTTTGAACCCAGAGACTGAAGCAGTATGAGCAGGGCAGGCTACAAAGGGCGTGGATGGCATTGTTCTAGGTCATATGAATGCTTACTAAGGCTTCCTGTTTAGTGTGTTTAGGGGTCTTCTGAGTGTGAGAAAGAGTATATCTCTGATTGTTGTGCCTTGGGCTCTAGGTTTTTCTTATTATATCTTATTTCATTGTATTTAAAATTAAATCGATGAATCGATGAATGAATAAATAAATAAAAGAAAACATAGCCACTAGAATGATGTTTAATAACAGGTATCATTTATACCTGCCAAGAAAGGAAAAAAAATCATTTCTCCTCAATGAAGTGACACTGGTTTTTTAAGATACTGCTAGGCAGTCCACATATTCAGGACTAACTAACCAACATCTAATGGACTCCAAAGTTTGTGAGTGTGCGTGCGTGTTTGTGTGTGTGTGTGTGTGTGTGTGTGTGTGTGTGTGTGTGTGTGTGTGTGATTTATTTGGTTGTTTTGTATTTCTTTTTCTTTTTGTTTTTGCCATGGTACTTTATTTTACTTTGTTGGTTGGGGAGACTTGGTATTATACTAGTTTTTGCTTGTATCTTGTGAAAAAACTTAAATATTGGGTGAGTAAAGGATAGGGAGAGAGCATCTGGAAGGACTTGAATGTAGTTAAAAATATAATCAAGTATATTTAAATTAAACAATGGCTTAAATAACTAAAAGTATACAAGATTTCATACCTGATGAGATCTAATATATTTTTCAGAATATATTCTTAAGAGAAATCATTATAACTCTTTTATGATTTTCAAATAAAAGGCAGTATATTGCTTAAATTTGAATTTTTCTCATTAGAACAAAATAATTTAAGGTATGTCTCACTTATGACTGTATCCTGTAGATGTACATGTGGAATATGAATGTGTAAATTTGGTATCATAGACCTGTGACAACCTTGAAGAATCTGCTTTCTCCTTCCACATTGGAATCTGGTAAGTGGATTCATATCATGGACCTTCACATTTGAGCCATATCACATCAACCCACCGTGATAGCTCTTAACAGTGAAATTGTAACAGGAACAATGCTTGCTATGTCAAGAATAGCGGATGTTAAGAGACACCATCCAAGGGTCTGCAAAGAGAGTGTAGTGTTTAAAGGATGCATCACTCGAGCACAGAGTCTGAGTTTTCTTTCCAACACGTACACCATGACATTCAGGATGATAAGTAAATCAATCACTAAGGTATCTGAATTGCTTTTCTGATCTCAGTGAATACTGCACTCATGCACAGGGAATTACATTCAGTCACACGCATACATATATTTAAAATTAAGTTTAATCATTTTTAGAAGAAAGGATAATCATTTAGAGAGTGCCATTCTATGAACATATAAGGAAGATGATCTGAAATGTTAAAAATAGCATTCAGATTATTAAATGTGATTAAATATTTAGAAGTTATGATTGAGTATATGAAATGCTTTGTGTATCTAAAAGCATAGAATTATAAACAACATTTTGTGAAGTGATTTTTAAATTTTCTTGCATATCAATGTTTATTTGGGAATATTTCATTTCAGAATAAATGCCAGTTTAATACCATCTTCACATTAGATAAAATGTGAAATTTCCAGTAGCAATGTAATACAAAGCTCTGAAGTCACAGTACATATATTTATTTTATATTTTATAGATATTCATGTATTGTATCAGTTTTTAAATTGTCAATAATTTTTCTATAATGACAAAGAATCTTTATTTTCTGAGTAATATATAACTTCCCATCACTATACAAATATTTTGTAAGAATTTCATATAGGTATTGGAATAAAAATATTACAATTGAATTTTAACATGGATTTGGCTGTAATTTATTTTCCAGAAAGGGAGCTACACTTTCTTGTACTTCATATAAAGTAACTAGACCTTCTTCTTACCTCGCAAAGCTTCCAGAATTCTAGCCAAACACACAGCAGACATGCAAAACTAATCTGCAAATAATTAAAATAAAATAAATAAGGTCATTAATTTTAATTAAATAAACTTTTGGTAATATTACTGCAGGGTATATTTATTCTTCAATTTAATTTTTTTAATTATTCACTGTTCACTGTTCACTCTCCCCTCTCCTTATTATCTCCTTCAACAATCTCTCCTCCATTTCCCATCCCCTAAGCCCCATTCCCTTCTCCTCTGAATGAGTGCGCCCACCCATGGGTGTCCTTCCACCCTGGCACTTCAGGTCTCCCATTGGGGCTAGACAAGGTATCCCAGCTAGGAAAACATATCCCACATACAGGCAGCAGCATTTGGGATAGCCCCCACTCCAGTTGTTCAGCACCTCATGAAGAACAGGCTGCACATCTACATATAAAGACTTAAAAGGCTACAATAGAGAAGTCTTTACTAATAGAACTAATTAAAAGATATCAGAGAAATGAAACAGAGATTGGGGACAGGAAAGATGGACAAATAAGTGAATGAAACCACAGAGCTCACTGCTAACCCTTGGGTTTTTTTTTTTTTTTTTGCTTTTATTGTTCTTGTTGTTGGTTTGTTTGTTTGTTTGTTTGTTTTTCCTTCATTAAGTCTCATGGTGGTGTCAGCCTGACAGGAAATTCAGGTGAGGAACTAGTTATTTGGCAGACTAGAAAGACATAGAAAGGCTCTTCTAGTTTCTTCTCTCCGTTGTATAGTTTCTTTCTTTTTATTATATTTTCACATTATTTTCCCTTTATTCTTTCATTTTAGAATCAACACTTAATTTATTATTTTTACAAAAAGTCAAATATATGGAAAAATGGAAAGATTCTATGCATTTCTAGCCTTTATTCACTAACTTAAAAAGTCCTACACACACACACACACACACACACACACACACACACACACACACACACACACTACATAAATATACATACACAAAAACGTTAGTCACTAATATTTTTGTTTTTGTTTTGTTCCATCTTCTGTATTCTATTTCTTTTTAAATTTATTCTACTTTATGTGTCTGAGTGAGATTCAGTTGCATTTGAGCATATGGAAGGATTAATAATGGAGAACTGAAAAACCAAGAAAAGTTCCTGAAAAACAGTACACCACACACACACACAAATACACACACACGCGCGCGCGCATGCACACACACACACACACACACACACACACACACACACCATTTAAATTCTAGCATTGAAGAGAGATCCACAATGAAGCAACACAAATCCTTTCAAAACATGGCAATTTCTCAGTGAGATATGCATGAAAAGCTTTGGCCTCAAAGATGACCAGCAAGTATAAAAAGATGAGAAATAAGGATTACATGCTACACTGGCTTGTAAAAAAACTATACTGAAATCCTACAAATCAAACTGGTCACTTGGTCAAGCCTATCCTTTGTGTGCTGTATGTGTCATTGTTTCCCTTGATCAAGATCATTCAATGTGTGTTTTGTGGAGCATTGGGATTCTTAGGTTTGAAACAGCAGCTTCTTAGACCATATCCACATACAGCATCCTCAATATCCTTCCATATTCAGAGTGTTGTAAAAAAAAGTCCCAAGTGCTCATATGTGGTTGTCTGTGAAGGAACTTCCTCATAGGAAGGTCAGCAAACACTTTAAACTACCAATCAAGGATACAGGTGGCACCTCCTATAAAAGACATGCATTAACAAAAGGGTTGTACCTTTGCTCCTTATCCTGATCCTGGGACACTGAGCAACCAGGCTATAGGCATCCGTAAAGGGATCAAAACACATGAAAAACAAAGTATAAATTTCCCCACTTTCACTAAAAAAATCTGAATTCATTCAGTGAAAATGGAAACCTAAATTTCTTCAAAAACCAGAAGAATCAAGAGAACTTACTGTATATCTGTGTGTTGCATGTAATTTTAAAATCACACTTGCTCTTTCTTTTTTTTTTTTTTTGAGCGAGTGATTTAATTTATTGCAAATGCATTTTCTGCTATAAGAATTTGTCCACTGGAATTGTGGATACCCATTAACTCCTCCTGTTCAGTTTTTTTTTTTTTTTTTTTTTATTAACTTCAGTATTTCTTATATACATTTTTGAGTGTTATTCCTTTCCGGTTTCCGGCAAACATCCCCTCCCCCCTCCCCCCTCCCTTCCTTATGGGTGTTCCCTCCCCACCTCCCCATTGCCGCCTCCCCCAACAGTCTAGTTCACTGGGGGTTCAGTCTTAGCAGGACCCAGGGCTTCCCCTTCCACTGGTGCTCTTACTAGGATATTCATTGCTACCTATGAGGTCAGAGTCCAGGGTCAGTCCATGTATAGTCTTTAGGTAGTGGCTTAGTCCCTGGAAGCTCTGGTTGCTTGGCATTGTTGTACATATGGGGTCTCGAGCCCCTTCAATCTCTTCCAGTTCTTTCTCTGATTCCTTCAACGGGGGTCCTATTCTCAGTTCAGTGGTTTGCTGCTGGCATTCGCCTCTGTATTTGCTGTATTCTGGCTGTGTCTCTCAGGAGCGACACTTGCTCTTTCTTGAGAGCTCTCTGCCTGAGCTTCCTTAATCTCTCGTAGCTAGGTCTGCCAAGATGCCAATGTCTCCCCAGGCTGTGAGCTTTCTCCTACCCACCTTATTCACCACAGATGAAAAACACCAGATAGCCTTAATATTTTACAATTGGCCAGATAACTCAGTAGCCGGGAGAAGAATATTCTGCCCCATCCTCCTTGGCCTCCATCCAGGCTACAAGCTATAGGTGTCCTGAGACCTACTTGTCTGCTGCTTCCTCCACTCCACTGTCTGCAATGACTCTCAAGCTTCCTTCCATCCCATCTCTTCCTGTCATGCTGGGAAACCCCACCTTTCTCTTCACCCAGTAATTAGCTTCTGCCTCTTTATTGACACAATCATAAACCAATTAGGGAGCCGGATTTTAGTATCAGCTCCTCCCCTTACATCCATGGACTTTAAGAATTTCTTAGCAACTCTTATACCCAACAGGGGGGAAAAAGAAAATAAAAGAATAAATATACAAACTGACCATTAAAGACTTTTAAAATGGTCATTAAAGGACAATCGGCTTTGTTTCTCAGCCTAGTCAAAATACCTCAAGGAACAATGATAAATTTGACAAGGGTGTGAAGAAATATAACCGTTATGCCTTTGTTGGGATGTAAATTGTTACAATCAATTTGGAAGTCAATGTAGCAGTTCCTATGAAAACTAAAAATTGTCATACCACATCTGGTGAATAAAAGTTACTTTCACACCAAAGAAAGCTGGACTACAAGTGATGCTGACCCTCACTCTAACATCTTCTTCACTACACACACACACACACACACACACACACACACACACACACACACACACACACAGACACACCTGAGGTTATATAAAACACATATTGTCAAAGTCATAGTATATTGATATTCATAAATGAAAGACATCTGGATAACAGAATCAGGAAAATAGCACATGAAATAATAATTTAAAACAGGAGGTAATTAAGACTGAAGACACATGAAGATGGAAAAAGAGGGTTTTTTTCTTTTTCAGAGTGTTTTGGTTTGGTTCTCACTACCACTCAGTGGCACAAACCATCAGTAACTCCAGTTTCAAGGAATCTAAAACCCTTTTCTGACCTCGGCAGGCACCAGGCCTGCACATGGTACCCATGCATGGGAACAAGGAAAACATTTACCCTATACATGAAAATAAATGTCAAAAATATTTAATAGATATTTTGTAGATAAAAAGAGGACTAAAATAAAATAAGAACATAAAAAATATTAAACAAATATTAGGAAAACTTTTCAAAATTTATTTAGTAAATAGAAATCTTGGGAGTCCTTTGCTATATATGTGCTGGGGGCCTCATATCCGCCGGTGTGTGCTGTCTGCTTGGGGATTCAGTGTCTTACAAATCTCAGGGGTGCAGATTAATTGAGACTGCTGGTCCTCCTACAGGGTTGTCCTCCTCCTCAGCTTCCTTCAGCCTTTCCCTAATTCAGTCAAAGAACATGCACCTCAAGAGAATGGAGGCCACAGGGAGTTTAGAGATCTGGTGTGATGGATAGGGTGGGGACATCCTTGTGGATACAGGGGAGCAGGGAGGAGGTATAGGATGTGGAAGAGTCAGAGGGTGGACTGAGAGGGGAATGAAATCTGGAGTGTAAACATAAATGAATAAATAAATAAACAAATTACTAAAATTTAAAAACACATAAAAAGGTTCTTTTTGCAATGCTTGAAAATATACAAAAGTGCAGGAAGCTGATGAACTACAGATTTTTAATTCAAATTGCGTATAGTCAGAAAAGATGTTCTAATTGCCATTCTCTGATGTTGAGTGTGACTTTCTGAACAGGTGTAATTTGAAATGTCCTATGTGGATATCTTAGGGAAATACTTTAATCAAGTTACATTATATTAGGTTAATTAACTGTGTTTAAGAATGAGAAAAGTACTGTTTTCATTATAAGGAATAAAAATTTCTAATGGGCTAAATAAAATATTTACAGACTTTTTATTAAACTGTCTCATTTAATTGTCTTCACTGACTTGACTAATTTTTTCTCTGGGAAATTACACTGCAAATTGTTGTTATCTTTAGTAGCTTTTAAGTAAGATTTTATAATAAATGGGAAATTTCAACAGCAAGAATAAATAATCACAAGGCTCTCATTTATTTCAAGTGTATCAGAGATAAAGTTTAACTTTCAGCTTTAGGTTAATAAGATAAAATGAATTTGTTCTCAATCCACAAGATATTTACAGATGTACATACAATATCAGTTATTCTGTCAATGAAAATTTAGGGATGAAAAATTGTGCTATGGTAGGAAATGTTCAACACATGCTCATGAATTGATAGCCTGCTCCTCAGGATAGTGGAAGGGGAATGCTGACTTATAAGATCTCTGACTTCCGGATTAATCATTGTCTATGGATTCCTAATGTGATAGCATTACAGAGTGATGGAGTAAACTTGCTTAGGCATCCAGGTATCCAGTTAGAGAAGCAAGCCAGTGGAATGTGCACTTGGAGAACTAATTTCCACTGGTCTGCTGTTTTCTGAATCCTATCCATCATCGTGTAAGACACTGGACTACAGCATACTCCCTGACACAATTACCATCCTTTTCAGGAATGGACCCGGAAGCACTAAGCCCCATAAAAAGCAACTGAAAAAGTTCTTCCCTACTGCAAATCGCTGTTTTTGTCAAAACCACACAAGAAAATTGATTAGCAAAAGAATAGGATCATTTAAAATCATACCAGTTTTAACCAATAATAACATAAATTGTGTGACTTGAGAATGTATTAAATAAGACATTCATATATGTTAAGATTTTACATGTTCTAGTTAATATAAATTTATTTGAAATACTTGGGATACTTTATGGGAAGCATATTTAAATATTTGTAATCATATATTTGAATAATTAACTTAAATTCAATTATGCTTCCATGAAACTTTTTGTCAAAACCAACTTCTAACTTTCGTCATGATAGTTCATAGCTAAAATCCTGTCAGTCAGTGCAAAGGAGAAAGCCTTCAGTTACAAGGCTAAACTTGATTAGAAGTGCATTGCCTCAGAACCAGTCCCTGACACCATTAATGATACTATTTTATGCTTGCAAACAGGAATCTAACAAACTCTCCTGGGAAGCTCCATCCAGAAGCCAATGCAAAGAGATGCAAAGGCCCACAACCAAACACTAGATTGAGCTCCAGAAGTCTTATGGTAGAATGGGGAGATGGACTAAGGGACAGGAAGAGGACAGGGAATCCACAGGAAGACCAACAGAATCAATTAACCTTCATCCTTGAGAGTTCCCAGAGACTGAATCACCAACCAAAGAATAAGCAGAGGCTTGGACTGTACTCCCTGCAGATATGTCACATATAAGCAGCTTGTTCGTCATGCTGGTCTTCTTACAACTGGAGCAGGGACTGTCACTGGATTCTGTTGTCTGCCTGTCTATGAGTCCTGTTCTCCAAAATGATCCACATTGGTTGGCCTCAGTTGGAGAGGATGCACCTAATACAGCAGTGGGGTAGTTTTGGGCATCATTACCCAGAGGGGGGGGTTCTCCCTTCACAAAGAAGGGCAGTATGAAATGAGGGAAGGTTCTGCATAAGGGGCCACTGGGAAGATTGTGGGGCTGATACTGGGATGTAAATTGAGTACATCAATAAATTTAATTAAAAAAGAAGGGTTTTTTTTGCTGTAAAAGTCAATGAATCCATAATATAATCAAACAGACAACTTTCAAATGTTAACAAAATTTAAAATATATAATTGCTTAGAAATTTAAAATATATATTAAAGTGTAAATTCTCAGACACTAAAGAAATCAAAGAATCATAATCATAAGGAGATATTTTAAAAATATGCACTCCTTCATATTTGAAACTATCAAAAAAGACAATTATGTAGATAGATACCACTTTCAAAAAATTAAAGATCAGGAAAACAATTTAAAAGGACCTGGAGTTCCCAGTGAAACAGAAGATGTCAGTGAAAGTCTACAAATAACTAAACCTGAAGGGTGTGTGTGTGTGTGTGTGTGTGTGTGTGTGTGTGTGTGTGTGTGTGTGTGTGTGTGTAGAATTCTACCAGAATCTCAAAGAAATATTAATGTTAATGCTCCTCAAATTTATTCAGCAAACCAGAAACATTCTCAATTCATTAGATCACAGTTACTGTAGTATGCAAGCCATAAAGACTCAACAAAGAGAGAATTATAGATATATTTCTGTTATGAGCATAGATGTAAAAGTACTTAAGAAAATACTTGTAAAACAAGTCTAAAAGCACCTCAAAAATTCATACACCATGGTCTAGTTGGTCTCATCTGTGAGATGCAAAAATACAATATACTAAAAACAATATATAAAAAATTCTAAAATGCAATCTATCATGCAGAAAAATTAAAATAAAACAAACACATTGTCATCTCATTAGACTCAGAAAATTTAATTGAGGAAATCTGGCTCCCCTTGATGATAAAATTGCTGTTGAGATAAGGATACAAGAAAATATACCTAAACACAATTAAGGCAGTTGACATTAAGCCTATTGCCAATATCAACTTCAATTAAAAAGAAACCTCTAAGCAATTCCACTAAAATCTGGAAGAAGATATGATTACCCACACACTCTATACCTATTCAATATGGTAGTTGAAGTCTTAGGTAGAACAATAAAAAAAATGTCAACAGGATACAAATTGGAAAATAGCAGGCAAAATAACTTTACTTGTGGATGATGTGCTTGTATACATAAGTACTCCTAAAAATTTCAAAGAGGAGCACCTTTAACTGATGATGACTTTCAGTAATATGACTGTATAAAAAAGTAATTCACAAAAACCAGAGTATACTGGAACCGAAAAAGAAATCAGGGCAACAACATCATTCACAATAGCAACAGATAATATAAAATATATCTGTTCAAGAAAGGGAAAGAGTTCTGTGATTTAAAAGTGAATAAAGAAACAAGATAAAAGAAAACAAATGAAAAACTTCATGCCTTTGAAGAAAGAAATTTAAGAAGCTATCCTAAGGTGGAAAGATCTCCCTTGCTCATGGATAAATCGAATCAGTATAGTAAAACTAGTGAACCTACCAAAATCAATCTTCAGATTAAATACAATCCCCATAAAAATAACAAATCATGCATTGTTAAATAAAATACACAGATCCTGCATGAAATGACAATTCTCAGCTTCATATGAAAAAACAAAAATAAAGCTAAAACCAAAACCAAGCAACACACAAAAGAGGATAGCTAAAACAATCCTCAATACAAAAGAACTGCTGAGGTAATGATATCTGTATTTCAAGTTGTAGTCTAAAGCTATTATAATAAAAACAGCATGATATTGACATAAGAACAGATGACCATGGAATCAAACTTAAGGCCCAGACATGTATCCAGACATTGTGGACACTTAATTTTTCATAAGAAGCCAGAAGAAATACACATTGGAAAAAAGACAGCATCTTCAACAAGTGATGCTGGTAAAACTAGATGGTTTCATGTGAAAAAATCCAAATATGCCCATAATTATCACCTTGCAAGAAATTTAATTCCAAATGAATTAAAAACTTCAACGTAAAACTGGATTCTCTGAAACTGTCAGGAGAAAGATTGGGTAATGACCTTGACCTCAGTTGCACAGAAGAAGCTTTTTCTAAAAAAAAATAATACCAGTAGCAAAGACACTGAAATAAATAATTGATACATGGAACCATACACAACTGGACAGCTGTAATCCAAAGGACACCATACTTTGAACAAGAATGAAGTCTACAGAATGAGAAAAGTGTCTACCTACTCTATTTCCAATAAAGAATTAGTATCTAAAATATTTAAAGCACTCAAGAAACTGGAAGTTGAGTAACTAAACAATCTAATTGAAAATGTATCTAACCAAAGAATTCTCAATAGAGGAAACTCAAATTGCTGAGAAATATTTAAACAAATGTTCTACATCCTTATCCATCATGAAAATGCAAATCATAACTATTCTGATGTTCTTATTTACATCTGTCAGAACGAGTGAGGTCAGTAACACTCATGATAGTTCATGCTGGTAAAGAAGAACAGTCCTCCACTGCTTCTGGGAGTACAAACTTGTTGAGGTCTTGACTTATTTAGTAAGTAGTAATAACTCAAAGTTTTTGATATGAGAATAGATTCTAACAGCGTGGAGGGTAGGCTGCTGCCCAATTCTCGTGTTATGAAAGGCTAACTGAAAAGATAAAGGCTGTAGGTGTGTTTTATATCCAGGAACTAAATGAGCAAGATGGGGTAGGAGCCCCAGACTGGGATTTCAATACTTTCTACATCAAATGGCACTTCAACATCTGGCAAAAACTCACCTTTAAAAAAAATAATCTGTGATTCCAAAATGGAAAATACACACTATTCTTTTAAGATTATGAGGCAGGGAGAATTGGTTTCTAGAAGAAATGCATGGTTTTCCCCCAAGCTGTGCAGTTTCAAACAAAATATGTGCTATATTGGCACGCATAATTCTGGGGTTTATAGTATAAGCAAAGACACATCTGTATCCCTCAAATCTACCCAAACACCCTAAAGCCTGAAATTTCAATTGCCTCTAAGCTGCCCCTGTACACTTATTATGTGGATGCTGGGAGAACCTGTTATGCAATGTAGCAGGCAAATCTCTGCTGCTCAGAGGGAAAAGGCAAGGCTACATGTCGTCCACAATTAAAAGAGAATCAAACTAAATGGAAAATTAAGAAGTTGATAGTATTGTAAGCAACTTGGTTCTTTGAACGTAGGCTCCACAAGAACACTGGGAGTGTTTTCCCTAACAGGTGCCATATATGTTGGCCTGTGAATACAAACATACAGCAATAGAAGAGAATTTATTGAAGTTAAATATATAGGAAAGGATATTAATTTAATCTATTGGAATAGAAAATTGATATAAGTATATTAACCAGAGATACCAATCTCCATATAAGAAGAAATGAACGAAAATTTCTAAAATTGTTTTTATAGATAGAAAGGAGAAAATTAAGGAAACTGCTTTAAAGGGTTTAAGTATACATGGATGAATAATTACATCCAGGCTTTTGATCTAAATGTGTATGAGACAAAGACTTGGACACAGTTTGTTTTCTTGTCTGAAGCCAAACTTTTCTATAAAAAACTCTTGGTCAGCTCAGCTTACACAGAGAAACCTTTTCTCTCTCTCTCTCTCTCTCTCTCTCTCTCTCTCTCTCTCTCTCTCTCTCTCTCTCTAATATATATATATATATAATTGTTTTAATTATCAAAATGAAGGTGTTTATAAGTTCAGTGGCTATAATGGGATTACAAATCCTCTGTGAGAAAAGTCAAAGTAGAGGAGGCATAAGAAAAAAAGCACCTGCTAAATTGAATCAATTTATATTTGATGATTTGGGGTTGTTAGACCAAGGACTTATTATTTGGAGAGAGGGGCTCTGTATTTGTGTTAACAGGAAAGGCAAAAAATAAAAGATTTTTGATCCCTTCCAAATTAATATGAATCAGATATGATAGATGAATACCTCTGAATATCTTGTCTGCAGCAAGAAAAAGAAAAATTCAAGAAGACAGAAAGGGATAGGTAACATGATGTGCTGATCCCTCTATACAGGAACAGACTTCAAACTGGCTGAGACATACATAAATCGGTCTTTAGCCCCACTGAGTCCTGAGAGTCTCTTACCACCCAGGTCTGTGGTAATTTCTCAAGGATGTCCCTATCTCTCAGCTCCTCCCTGCTGAGGCTGCATATTTCCAAGCTCCACAGTGGAGAGAGGGAAGTCAAAAAGTCCATCTCCACTAGATAGGCAAGGCCACAAATAGAGGTATAGTGTTACCAACCCACAGTCAAAATTTCTGACCCAGAATTGCTCTTGTTTAAAAGAACTGCAGGGAGAAAAATGGAGAAGAGTCTGAAAGAAAGGCAATTCAGTGACTGGCCCAACTTGGGATACATCTTATGGTGGGAAGGGGGACCAAGGCCTAACAGTATTACTGATCTATGATGTGCTTTACAGACAGGACTAGCAACTGACTGATATAGATGCAGAGACTTACACTCGACCATTGGACTGAAGTCAGGGACCAATAAGGTTTAATGACGACTGAAGAAGCTAAAGGGAAGAGCAACCCTATAGGAAGGTCAACTGTCTCAACCAACTTGACCCATGGAAGCTACCAGAGAATGAGCTATCAACTTGGTAGCCTACATTAGTGGTTTGGAGCCTCCAGGCACATATATCTCAGAAGTAGAACTAGTCTGGCCTCAGATGGAGATGGGCCTAATCCTTGAGAGTCAAAACTTCAACTATATATAGCCTAAAAATATTGTTTGTTACAAAATTCTTGAAATTCTTCATGCCATCCTTTCCTATGGCATGAAGAGAAATTCATTACACTTTGGTTATAGATCAAACTAACTCATAAAAAGACAGTTGCCTTTCACCTGCTTGTCAAATAAGTAGCAAAAATTTCATCCTTAACTAATCTGTGCACCTTGCACAATCTATACAAATATATTTTAGAATTAAATATCCTTTGTAAAGTTCATATATTACAGAATTAAACATCAAGGGGCCTACCCTGACAAGATTCACCATCAGGGATGCTAAAATTTTGCCTTTTTTTTTTCTGGAGCTGAGGACTGAACTCAGGGCCTTGTGCTTATTAGGCAAGCGCTCTACCACTGAGTTAAATTCCAAACCCAGGGATGCTGAAATTAACTGCTGTGCCTGTTCCTTGCCTGTTACTTCCTTAACTGTTGCTATTTACAGACTTGTTTCCAGAACAATTTCAGGAATAGTTGCTAATCCCTGATGACCACATTTCATCCAGTCTTTCAAATGGCTCCAGTCAGAACTTTATTTAATCTCTGAACTTTATCAGCATACAGAGACTTGACAATAAATGCTGCAGCTAGCATTCTGAAGAATAACCTTTTATATTTCTCATTTTCTTACCCCCCACAAAGGAATTCTTCACAGGACAATAGGGGGAACAGGGGGAATAGAGCAATATTACAAAGAATTAGGTAAATAAAGATGGATTATGAATTTTAATCATAAACAAAGCATTTTATACACATAATATTACATTGGTAGAAATCTTTATATATTGATGCATTATTGAAATGATATTTTCTTACATAGGCACAAAATTTATATAT
Source organism: Rattus rattus (assembly GCF_011064425.1). NCBI lineage: Eukaryota > Metazoa > Chordata > Mammalia > Rodentia > Muridae > Rattus > Rattus rattus. The sequence goes on from NC_046157.1 coordinate 125,736,432, forward strand.
TGATACAGGTTTAAGGTTTTCATTGGTGTAAATCTTTGTATATTGATAAAATTTATAATTAATTTTGTTGCTCTGAATTAATTACTCCAAAATGTTTCAATGGTTATTCATATAGTAAATAGCTAAAAATAATCAATGTTTAACTGTTTAACTGTTCAGTTATGTTATACACAGATACATTATCTGCAAAAGTATCAGAGATCCATAGAATATGGCATTTAAAATCATTTCATTTTTAAACAATCTTTTGATTAACGGACAGATTAGGCCCTGACAGCAACCATTTCTTGATTCTTGAAGCCATTGGTGTTTTGTTCAGGAAATTTTCCCCAGTGCCCGTTTATTCTAGGCTCTTCTCACTTTTTCTTCTATTAGTTTCAGTGTATCTGGCTTGATGTGGAGGTCCTTGATCCACTTGGACTTAACCTTTGTACAGGGCATTTAGAATGGGTCAATTTACATTCTTCCGTTTGCTGACCTCCAGTTGAACCAGCACCATTTGCTGAAAATGCTTTCTTTTTTCCACTGAATGGGTTTAGCTCCTTTGTCAAAGATCAAGTGACCATAGGTGAGTGGGTTCACTTCTTGATCTTCAATTTTGCTCCACTGATCTATCTGCCTGTCTCTGTTCCAATACTATACAGTTTTTATCATGATAGCTCTGTAATACTGCTTGAGGTCAGGGATAGTGATTCCCCAGTAGTTCCTTTATTGTTGAGGATAGTTTTCACTATTCTGGGTTTTTTGTTATTCCAAATGAATTTGCAAATTGCTCTTTCTAATTCTATGAAGCATTGAGTTGGAATTTTGATGGGGATTGCATTGAATCCGTAGATTACTTTTGACAAAATGGTAATTTTTACTTTATTAATCCTTCCATTGCATGAACATGGGAGGTCTTTCCATCTTCTGATATCCAAGATTGGATTCTGTGTTCAATTTCTTTTTTTAGATACTTGAAGTCTTGTCTTACAGATCTTTCACTTGCTTGGTTAGAGTCCCGCCAAAGTGTTTTATATCATTTATGACTACTGAGAAGGGTGTCATTTCCCTAATTTCTTTCTCAGCCTGTTTATCCTTTGAGTAGAGGAAGGCTACTTATTTGAGTTAATTTTATACCGAGCCATTTTGCTGAAGTAGTTTACCAGGCTTAGTAGTTCTCTGGTGGAACTTTTGGGGTTACTTAAGTATACTATCATATCATCTACAATAGTGATATTTTGACTTCTTCCTTTCCAATTTGTATCCCTTTGGCCTCCTTTTGTTGTCTGATTGCTCTGGGGAGGAATTCAAGTACTATAATGAATAAATAGAGAAAGAATGGGCAGTCTTGTCTAGTCCCTGATTTTAGTGGGATTGCTTCAAGTTTCTCCCCATTTAGTTTATTGTTTGGCTACTGGTTTGCAGTATATTGCTTTTACTCTGTTTAGGTATCGTCCTTGAATTCCATGATATTTTCATATTTTATCATGAATGAGTGTTGAATTTTGTCAAATGCTTTCTCAGCATCTAATGAAATGATCGTATTGTTTTCCTTTGAGTTTGTTTACATAGTGTTTACATGTTGATGGATTTTCCTATATTGAACCATCCTTGCATCCCTGGGATGAAGCCTACTTGATCATTATGGATGATTGTTTTGATGTGTTCTTGGATTTGGTTTGCAAGAATTTTATTGAATATTTTTGCACTGATATTCAGAAGGGAAATTGGTCTGAAGTTTTCTTTTTTGTTTGGTCTTTGTGTGGTTTAGGTATAATCGTAATTGTGGCTTCATAGAAGAAAGTGCTCCTTCTGTTTCTATTTTGCGTAGTAGTTTGGACAGTATAGATATTAGGTCTTCTATGAAGGTCTGATAGAATTCGGCATTAAACCCATCTGATCCTGGGCTGTTCATTTTCAATTTAAAAGACATATAATGAATATTATCTACATTTAGCTATGTCATAATCAAGAGCAAATGTGTGTACATTTTATCTTAACTCTTAGTACAAAATTCCTTTTCTGTTTTTTTTCTCGAATGCTTTTATTAAAAAAATTTAAAATATGCTGTAGTAGGATATTAAAGCTCAGTGCTATATAAACCAAATTTTTCTTAAGCACTATGCTATTGCTATCCATATTTGACTAATTTGTTATGTCTCATATTTACATGTTTCTATTAGCTTTAGATGTTTTATTTTCTTTCATTTATATTCTAATCACCTAAAGTCATATTTCTTGGGAAATTAAATTTCAGGTTTCCCAAGAAGACAATTTTGTTAACTTATCCCACTTACTATTAAAAAGCTGTAATCCAGCATCTTAATTATACAGTAGCTCTAGAGATGGGCAGGGCATAAAGAAGTTATAATTATTTAAATACTGTGCTCTGACAATTTGGTCTAGAATTAGATAAGTTTTATTAAAAAGAATAGATAAAAGACAAATAATGTAGAGATAATTATTTTTATAAATGGAAATTAAAGGGGAAAATAAACCTGTGTAATATTGGTTTGGGATAAATATATTTGTTTAATTTCACGTAATTGTACTATACTCAATTTGGAGCACAAATATAACATACAGACAGCTGCCTGACATCTTATTTGTGGACTTAATTATAATAAAAACATTATTGTAGTAATAGAAGTCATCAAGTTTATGAAAAAGTTTAAGATGCTTGTATGAAAGATTTTTGATCACTTATTGCATAAAGAAATCACACGCTTTCACTGCTTGCACTTAAGGTAATATATATATATATATATATATATATATATATATATATATATATAGCCTTTTAGGAAGATGGGATCTTTGCCAAAGTTTACAACACACGAACACACACATGAATACACACACGCGCACACACACACACACACACACAAATTACAAATATTTAAAGTGTATAAATGCACATACAAACACTACTAACAAATTGAAATAAAATAACTTCTAAAAAAATTAAATTAAAGCTCTCCATTCAGCTCTATCTCCCATAACATTCTCCATTGTCCAGATCTGCAGATCTGGTGACTCTTCAAATCCTTACTATGGTGATTTGAGTAAGTATGGCCACAAAAGTCTCACATATTTGACTGCTTAGTCATCAGTCACCAAGGAATGCTTAGGAACTGTGGCCTTTTTTGTGTAGAGGTGTCCTTATTTGACATAGTGTGTCACTGTGGGTTAATTTGAGGTTGCGTAAAAGACCTAGCCATACCCAGTATTACAATCTCTGTCTGTCTGCTGGCTGCAGATTTGGGTGTAAAATATTCAAGAGTTTTTCCTGAATCATGTCTGCCTGTATCCTCCATTCTCTCCACAATGATAATAATGGACTAAACATCTGAAACTCAAAACAAGTACTAATTAAATGATAGCTCCTATAAAAATTCCTTAATCATTATTTCTCTTCACAGCAATAAAACACTAAAACCAAAGTTGGTACCAGTAAGTGTGATATTGGTGTGATAGGCTGGACTGTGTTGCTTTTTGTGGAATGTGGATTTGGGGACAGTGAATTAGGAAAAAAGATGAGTACTTTAAGGGGGATTTGGGCCATATTAATGGAACTTAGAAGATAGTAAAGGAGCAATGTAGACTATGATGGAACTCTTCTCCTTTAGAAAAGAATATCAGTAAATGACCTTGGAACTACTCTTGTGATATTTTGACTAAGAATATGGCAATTTTATTCCTGTATCCAAAAATATTTGCCTAAGGCAGAATTGAAAAACTTTAGATTAATGATTTTGACCTACAAGATTTCAAGATAGATTAGCATTGACTCTTTTCTGTAAATATGAGTGGTCACTCTTTTGTACTCTATATAGACATGGATTGATGTAAGCAGAGAAAATATGAAGTGCACAGTTTAACATGAAGTGGAGTAGCAGAAAATGTGATTGGGTTAACTTCAGTGCTCAAAAAGAGAAAAAGATGTTTAAGGAAAAGCCTGATGCTAAGTGGAATAAAGGATATATCGTGTCTGGGCTTAAGCTCTAGCAAGCTGAAGGAGAACTTGGCAGCTTGTTTCAGAATCAAGATTATAAAAAAAGGGGTTTCAAAATGTCTCTTCATGGTCAAGAAATGCCTATGAGACCAGGTTTGTCTTGGGGTGGTCCTTCCTGGAATCCCACAGAGGCAATTGCATAAAGCTGTGAAGGTAAAACCTAGATTGTTTACCAGAACCCAAGATGTTAGGGATGGTAGTATTGAGGAATACCTGTCAAGGAAAGCTACAGACCAGGTATAGAAGCAGCCAAGAGAAAGAAGCAAAAAGAGTGGCATCTCTAAAGAGCATTTTGGCAACAGATATGGAGATGCAGAGTTTGGAGTTTAATAGTTTTAGGACTTGTTTTGGTCCAGTATTTCCTCACTATTCTCCCTTTCCTCCACTTTGAACTGACAATGTATATTACCCATTGAATAATGGAAGCATGTGATCTGTTTCTTGATTTTGATACATAAGGAAATTATAGCTAAGAGAGTTTCATGAGTCTTAGGAGAGACTTTGAGTTTTTAAACAGTTTGAGACTAAACCAAAAACTGGTGATGGGCCATAGAAATGACAATATCAATATCCTGCTAGCACTAAGATGTGCTGTCACAGCAATTAACAACTGAAGTCAGAGGGACTCACCTTCATACAATATGAGTGAAGACTATCCCAGCAATCATCTCAACAAATTTAGAAGAAGCCTCTAATAAAATGCATTTTATATCAAAAATCTCAGACAACAAAGGATGAAAGAAAACATAAGTCAAGAAATTAAATCTGCATAGGAGAAACCCATAGGAAACATCATCCCCAATGTTGAAAGAATTGAAGCTGTTCCATTGAAGTTATGAATGTGGTAGCTCATCCACTATTCCCAGTCCTTTTGAATAGCTTTCTTAAAATGCTACCTAAAATAATAGGACTAGAGAAAAAAAGTAAAAGTATATGAATGGGGAAAGAGAAAGTAAAAATATCCCCATATATGCAGGTGATTAAAAAATATACATTAGAGATCCTAACAGGTCATTAAAGATTTCTAGAAACAATATTCAAATTCAGCAATATGACAAACTCAGAGTCATCTTGAACAAATGAATAGATTGCTTAAATTCCAACAACAAACATAGTGAAATAAATCATGGACATATTTCAACTCATATTAATATCAAAATGAATAAAGTGTCGAGAAATAAATCTACCCACGTAAATTAAGAATCTGTACAGGGAAAAAACTGTGAGTAAATATGTAGATAATGATACTAGAAAATGGACATACATTCCAAACTTTGGATTGGTAGACATAATATTGTGAAAATGACCATTTTACCAAATACTATTTACTTATCAAAATCTTATTTCATTCTTCACAGAATAGAAAACTGTATCTTATAGTTCATATACAAGCAAAAAGAATAATACTGGAGAGCCTAGATCTTAAGCCATATTGCAGAACCAGAGTAATAAAAACAACATGGTAGTGGCACAAGACAAAAAAGAAAATTAAAGGCACAAATACAAGTACCACATAATTTTAAACATTTGATATGTGACGAAGATGCCAAAAGCATAAGCTAAAGAAAAAATATTTTCAACAAATTGTTTCTGAAAATATTGGATGTGCTCATTCTGAAGAGTGAATTTAGACCTGTATCACATTACACAGAAAATGATAGCCACTCAATCAAGGATTTTAATGTGAAACTGGAAACACTAAAATTGTTAGAAGAAAACATGAGCAGTCCCTACATCACATAAGAAAGGATTGAATAGAATTCCATCTGTACTAATACTAAAGAAAAATTTGATAAATACAAATTAATAAGGCTGAATAGCATCTGCATAGCTAAAGAAAGAGTTAACTGGGTAAAGATGAATCCCAGAAAATGGAAGGAATTGAAGGAACCTTGGGAATTTTACCAGCCTTACACCCACCCACCTCGGGGCAAGGCTAGGTCAGGTTCCAGCTTTCCACCTCTGGTCAAGGCTAGGCCTAGTTCCATTCTCTACCCACAGTTCTTGGGATGAGCAGGAACATTGCTGAAAAACAGCAGAATGTATTGACTGATAGTGACCTGGCCCTTTCCTCCCAGATAGAGTTGGAATGCATGTCATAATCTGTCCATGCTTGCTAACCAATAGATTCAAAGGTCAATATGCTTAAACAATAAGTTTGAAAGGTTAAACTTGTTGATGTAACCTGTACTCCTAAAAAGTATGAAAATTACTTGTTATAGCCATTCGGGGTCACTTGCCACAAATGACTCATTGAAGGTAGACCCCTATGTGCTGGAAAATAAACCTTTTGCATTTGCACTGAATTCGGTTCTTGTGTCTCACTTGAGGGGGACTCCTGGTAGGTAAGACTCACTTGGAGACTTAAAGAATATTTCCCAGAATACACATATTACTACCTTGACTACGTGAGGGACTCAAATAACAAAGTATCAAAAATAGCAAATGACGCATTCAAAAAAGGGACTAAATCCTGACTACACAGTTATTAGACCAAAAGAAAAAAAATAGGCTAAGAAATATCTTTAAAATGTTCATCATTTATAACAATTAGGGAAAGGCAAATCAAAAGAATAGTGATTGATATTTTATCTTATGCCAGTTAGAATGTCAAAGATCAACAATGTAATTGGCAAAAATTACCAGAGCATGGGAAAAAGAAGAAAATCATCATTCTCTGTTGTTTGGACTAATAAATTCATTCACTCTGGTTGAATTCTCAAAAAGCTTAAATTAAGCCTACCATACAATTCACCTATAGTACTTCTAGGCATATCCTGAAGTGCTCAAATCCTACTTCACAGATATTCAGCCATGTTCATTGCAACTGCATTCACTATAGCTGGTAAATTAGAACAATTTAAATGCTCTTAAATCTATGAAAAGATATTGAAAACATAATGAATATACACTATTGGATATTTCAGTTATAAAGAAAGTTAAGTCATAAACTTTGAAAATAAATAGATGTAATTAAGATAAGAACATATATGATAATCCCATGGGTGCAGTCATGACATTTAGACCTCGGTGATACAAAACAACTTTCAAATTTGATTTAAGACCAGCAAAGAAAATTATGCTTAGTACTAGGAGCCTAGCCAACTACCCAGAAATAGTGAAGTCATGTGTCTTGGTAGAGAACATGCAACTATTATTTTACTAAACTCCCCAAAACTATACTTACTATTTTTTCTTTATTCCACACATAAGTTCATTCCTTACCCTTCATTAAAGGAAATTCTCATTGTTACAGATAAATAGCACACACACACAATTTTATTTTATATTACATTATATTTCATATTTGTTAATTTAAAAATCAGGTTGTAGACCACTAAAGTACTTGAAATATGAGTATATTTCAAGATTCTGTGATTAGAAAATTGATTTAGTGTATCTGAAATTGGCAGAATTAATCTGTGTACTAGCAACAGAGAAATAGGTCAGGAACACATTTTAAAACTGGTTTCTTCTACTCAGAAACAAGTAGCACACTATTTATATAGTATTTCAATATCTGTACATCTAATTATTAATTTCACTTAATTTGAATTATTAAGTCTATTTGTGATTACATAATTGTTTTATAAGCAAATAATTACATTAGCATATGGGCTTCAATTTCTTACACTCTGGAGACTGCAATAGTTTTGATTCTGGAATACAAGTTTATTCATGTAATTTAGAATAATATTTGTTGGGCAATCATTATACCCTACAGAGAATGAAATTTAAAATGTTATAAACATAAAATTGCTGTTATGATCACTGCTAATATTAAAATGTTTATCAAGTGTTGAGCACACATTACAGTACACATTGTTTTAGGGATTTGTTATTTTTATCTTTTCCACAGTTCATTTCAAGAAGTTTAAATTCCGAATGCTGACACTTGATATTTATGACTTGCTTATATTTTGATTTTTTTTCTTTTTGATTTGCACTTAATTATACCTTATTGGATATGACCTTATATGATGTAATTCTGTCACTGGAATTCAATAGTAAGTAGCATAATGAAGTTAGAAATATCTATTAATTATTAAATTTAACATTGCCATGTGCCAGTCATTATGTACATTTAGTGTTTACTACAAGAAGATAATCTCATAATTTCCTACCTTTTATTTTCTATCATGTCTCACTTTTATTACTAACTCTTTGGAATCATTTATTAATTCAGTTTTATATTGTTATATTTATTTAAATTTGAAGTTTAAACCTAAAAATTATTCAGAATATAGAGTCTGGCCAGGGAAGTCAAATTTGGTGAGAAACAATTTCATACACACAGAAGTGTGAAATATAAAAAAAATTCAAAAGCAAATAACAATGGAAGGAGTTTATAGACAATAAACCTGAGATAGCAATTATTGTTAGTAATATTTAATGTTCCTTCACCCATTGACACCTCCAGCAAATGGTTTTAACAGGAAAAACAATCTGCTTACATACAGTATATACTGACATTACTAGCATAACATAACAGAAATGTTCTCTTGGAACAGAAACATTTTATCATTTTTCAGTTTTTCTTTACATGCAGAATCTGAGGTGGTTTGAATAAATTTGGCTCCCATAGACCTATGTGTTTGAAAGTTTGGTCTATGGGGAATGCACTATTCGGAGGTCTGAGTTTGTTGGAGTAGATCTGGAAAAAGTGTGTTCCTGCAGTGGTGGTCTTTGAAGTCTCCTAGTGCTCAAGGTCCACCCAGTTTTGAACATTCTCCTCCAGGCTGGCTATAGTACACAGGTTCCTCTTTCCGGCCATTGGATCAAGAAGTAAGAATTCTCACTTCCCCCAGCAGCATGTTTTCCTGCATACTGCCATGTGTCCTACTATGATGAAAGGCCTCATCTCAACTGGTTAATGCTGCCTGGTTGGTGATCCAGTGTCTGAGAGATCTCAGGGATCTAGGTTTATTGAGACTGCTGGTCCTCCTACAGGGTTGCCCTCCTCCTCAGCTTCCTCCAGCTTTTCTCTAATTCAAGCAGAGGGGACTGCAGCTTCAGTCCATTGGTCGGGTGCAGATATATGCATCTGACTTTTTTATCTGCTTGTTGTGTCTTTTGGAAGGTAATCTTGGTAGGTGCCTTTCTGTGAATGCCCCATACCTTCAGTAACGGTGACAGGTCTTGGGGCCTCCCCTTGAACTGGAACCCACTTTGGGGCTGTCGCTGGACCTTCTTTTCCTTAGGCTCTTCTTCATTTACATCCCTGCAATTCTTTCAGACAGGAAGAATTACAATTACGGGTCAGAGCTTTGACTGTGGGATAGCCTCCCCATCACTCACTTGAGGACATGACTTTCTGCTGCTGGTGGTTTCAATAAATTCCCTCTCTCCACTGTAGGGTCTTTCATCCACCCCCACCCCCTTCCTTTAGTTCTGAGAGTCTCTCACTTCCCAGGTCTTCACTACATTCTAGAGCGTCCTGTCCTCCCAATCTTCTTCCACCTGAAATCTCTTTCTATTCTTTCCTCTGGCTCTCATGGCTTCAGTCTTTTCCCCTCACCCCATTCAGATCATGTTCCCCTCTCTCCCTACCCCAGTCCCCTTTCCGTCCCCTGTCCCTCCCTCCCCCTTGTTGTTGCTTTAGTCTCCCTTCCAAGTGGGACTGAGGAATCCTCACTTGGGCCCTTCAGCTTGTTGAACTTTTTGAGTTCTGTGGACTGTATCTTGGGTTTTCTGTACTTTTTTTTTTTGCTAATATCCACTTATTACTGAGAACATACTATGCATGTACTTTGGGTTCTGAGTTACCTCAGTCAGGATGACATTTTCTAGTTCCATCACATGATGCAGAAAAAGCATTTGATAAAATGCAATACTCCTTCATGTTAAAAGTATTGGAGAGATCAGGAATTCAAGGTCGATCCCTAAACAAAATTTGAGCTCGTTAAGAGTAAACTTTAAGAAAGCTGTAATTGTATCAAAACATAGATACTATGAATATACTTATATATGCTTATGTACTTCAAACCTAGCTATAGAAATATTTTTATATTCGTATATACTTATTTGTACTCTAAATGTATTGAACTTATCCAAATATATAAGTATTTACTTAGTAAGTTTTTCTGCATACAATTGTTTTTTACATGTTTATGTAATTTATTTTTCCTTTTTACTATATCTCTCTGTATATTAATTTTTTATTTGTTTTGAGATTATAATAGTATTACCTCACATTCCTCTTTTCACTCCTCCCTCCAAACCGTTAGATTGAAATGTCCTTGCTTTCTCACAAATCCACCCCTTTTTTTCAGTAACTTTTGTTACATACATTTAACATCTGTTCATGTTGTATGCTACTTGAATAAATATTTTAGCTCTGAACATTTGGTATTGGTGTTTTCTTTCCTGGGGAAGACTATTACTTTCACTCCATAATGCCAGTTGTTCTTAGTATAAGTCTCAGACATTGTGGACTCTCCCATATCCGTCTTATCTTGGCCCTTCTTACCTTATTTCTTCAGCTCACATGATGTAGTCAGGTTGGTGAGACTTTCTACATGAGGTTTTATTTTATTTATTCAACTACATTTCTGAAAAAAAATGATTTAGATGATAAAAGGCAAGTTAACAATTATTCTGAAAGGAGTTTGTATACACTATATTCACTAGGGCTTACAGTACTTAAATGAACTGTACTTGCTCTCTGAGGGACCATGTAAGAAATAAAAGTATCTAAATCCTCGAAAAAAACATTCATTTATCAAGTTATATATTATTTAAAATTGTAGTGGGCATGATTTTACATCACACATTCCAAATAAAACATCTTTTAAAAGTGGGTAAATCTTGTGTATACATAATCTTAAAATGTTTTTGTAAATTTGTCACAATTGGTACAGGATACTTTTATGATTTACAGTAAATATTTTTATGTTTGTTACCATAATTTGTCATAAACTTTTGGGACTTCCAGATTCAATTGATTAATTATTCTTCTACTTTTGATTTTATATTTTGAGTTTAATATATTTAAGTCTAAGTCACTCAAGTGGAGTTTCTAATTACTAATATATTATATATTAATATTACATATGAATATATTTAATATGTGATGATATACTTTATTGCTACTGTAATAAATTTACTTATACTTCTTCATGTAAGAAATTCTTTGAACAAAATATTCTCTTATTCTTACAAATATTCTCTATCTTGAAGTTTTACTGCTTGAAATGCAAATTTTTAAAAATCTTATTATTTTTGTATTTTATGTGTGTGGATGTTTTACCTGCCTGTACGTGCAGAGGATGACTTTGGAGTCCCTCAGACTAGCATGTAGAGATTTGTGAGGCACAAGTGTGTGGTGAAACTTGAGCTCAGGTCCTCTGAAAGATTAGTCAGGGCTCTTCAACTCGCCAATATTTCTTCAGGCCTGAAATGCAAATTTTCATCCAGTATGTAATTTTTTAAATATCTGATCCTCATTGTGAGTAATTAATATTAAATTATTATATGCATAGGTAATTTTTTCACACAATCATCGGGTTGTCTATGATATACATTTGTTAGATAATAGCTAGTTTTCTTCTTTATTTACATTTAATTGGTTTATTCACATCAATTACAGTATAATAGTGCTTGGCCTTTTTGTAATTCTGATAAGGATGATGCTGAGAAAAAGGAGAAGAAGAATTATGACTAATGCTTCATTTACTGACTGCCCACCTTATTAATGTTAGGTGACTTAAGAAAAATTTTAATTTTATAGTAAGTATGTAAAGATTATTATGTAATGTATAATCACACATTTTGGCTTATACTTAAAATATTTTAATTTTAATTATACCCTTTTTATTTTATACACTATAGATATTATATTGATTAGAAAAATTAATTTCTGCTTTTGTATGGGCTGATTAAAAACATACCAAGTCTTTTTAATCTGGACCCATCCGTGTATTGTGTGTGTGTGTGTTTATTCACAGGTATATACACCACTTTTAAGAAACATTTTATTTTGTTTATCACTGGTTTATAAAACTTTCTGTATAACTGAATGAGCTTACATTTCTGACATACCTGTTTCTGCCTCTCAAGATAATATATGAATATTGGGGCTCTTAAGAAAGATTAGTAGTAAGAGCACTGACTTATCTTCCAGATGATCCATGTTCAGTTCCCGGCACGGACGTGGTAGCTCACAACTGTCTCTAACTTTACTTCCAAAGAAACTGACACCCTCACATAGACAAAAATGCAGGAAAATCACCAATGCACATAAAATAGAAATAAATGAATTACAAAAAAATATGTGAGTGTCACCTGGAAAACTATGTCACAAAACATTTTCAATACCAACTGTTTATATTAAATCGACTCTTTACGTTTTTCTTTTATACTTTGAAATTTTACCTCATATAGACTTTTGAATATTGTATGTTGCTTTTATCTGAAGCAATATAATATTCTATACAATATTTGATGTATTTTGGTGATTTTTTATATATATATTATGTATATTTTTACTTTTGCCTTGCTTGTTCATTTCAAGCCTATCTGCTAGAAACTTAATATTTCTTAGCATTTTTCAGAAAACTCAGCTTTATGTTTACTTAAGACAGATAAACACCATTTATCTCACTGATTTCTCTTCTTATGCAGCTCAATCTTGTTCCTGTAATTGCCCCTTATTTACAAACCCCACTCCTTTGTCCCACTTTTTTTCCGGTGATGCTCAAATCTAATTTAAATCACTTAAATGCAGTATTTAAATTTATTCCATAGTAAAATATGAATAAATAACAAGACTTATTTTACTATGAACTGTAGTTTTTGGTTTATTAAGAACTTTATATATTTGATTATCACAAGAGATGGCTCTAAAAAGCCTATGATATCTTCGTTTCATTTTTACTACATTTTAGATCCAGCAATTCTTTAGCCTTCATTTTTGTGGATACCTGTTTTCTCATAAGATTACTATGTGAATATTCACCCTACTAGTCTATTAGTTGTAGCCTTCGATTCTACATATAAAGGGTACTTTAAAATTCAATTTTCATGTAAAGTAAAACATAGTACAATGTGGCATAATTAACAAAGTGAATTTATATTATCTAGTTCCTAATTCTAGTAAAATCAACACACACACACACACACACACACACACACACACACACACACACACAATGAGTTGGGGATGAATCCTCTAAGATCCCAGTTGTTATCAGCCCCTGCCTCTGGTTCTGTCCTTGTTTATTGCTTTCTGGTTACGTTTAGTCAGTTACCTGCTGACATATAGGCTCTATAGTGTAAACTGTAATTTCCGAGAACACTGATAAGTATATTAAGCTTAAATATACGCTGCACTAAGGATCCCATTTCTTTTGGGGTTTTAAAGATGTTAGTGCATCATGGTGGTATTTATGAATAACCCGAATCCCTTGGAATTAAACTTGGCAGTAACTCAATATGTACTCATAAGGAGTGGCTAACCATCTGTCCGTGCATCTGGATGAGGGTAAGGAGTTCATAACATTGGAAAAACAAATTTAAAGCAACGGGTGATCACTGAGGACACTCAATGAAAGATTTTATTAAAATGTGATATTTTTAAATGTGTAAGTTCTTGTTTCATGAGAAAACTATCTTCAGTTCTCCTAATGTCAATCAATAGTTCCAGTAGTAACTGAGATTATCACTACTATGATAAAATATTTTCCTGTGTTTACACTTATAAGAGTAAAATGGACATTTAATGTTTTACGTTCTGACAGTTTCACAAGTATTGAATGACAAGAAACTAATCATAGGAAAACTCAAACAATATTTGAAGACCACATACAGAAGATGCTATGCTGAGTAGAAGAGTGGGTTTAGTAAAGTAATTGACAAAATTAAAGCAAAAGTCATTAATTTCCTCAAATACCAAAATGTAGATAATAATTTCTCATGGAAGCAGTTGATGAAGTTATTCTGGAATTATCTTGTACCCAGTTTCATAAGTGCTCATTTTAAGAAAAAATGCTAATCTTAGGGAATGATATAGGAAATTCATTGATTCATTGTCTCAGCAGAGTTGCTCTTGCAGCAGCCTGGAATCACGTCAGCAGCACCTGGTCTGGTTGACCACAATCACCTATAACAACTCCAGGGCACAAAACTCTTCTGGTCATCATGGGCACCTGTAACTCACACATGCACATTCACAAGCATAAATGTATATATATATATATATATATATATATATATATATATATATATATATATATATAGTTAAAAAACAAAATAATCCTTAACACATAACAATTAAAATATGCCTCATTATTTTCTTATAGACCAGAAGACATGAAGGGTTTCCTGAGCTATTCTGTAAGCTCACTTACTTTACAAGGGTACAGGTTGATGAAATATGCATTTTAAGTATATGCCAAGCACAAGCAGCATATAGTAAATTCGTATTGCATACAATTAACCTGTTTGCCCCATTATTTATTTAGTTCTTGCTCATTATAAATATCCCCTTGTTTCATTGGAAAAGCAACTTGAAGGCAGAATCTTTTCAACAGGATCACTGAAAGAAAATGACAAATTAACTTACAACCAGAATCCAAAACTGAAGATAATATTATAAATGACATGAAGTATAAATTCAGCATACATATATGTATATATATGTAATTTTAAACTTTGACAACTTTTGTGAACTATATAAAATATTTATTATAATTTATGTACAAATGGTTTTGATTAGAGAATTATACAATCAATAGTTCAAAGTTATTTCTCAAAGATAATTTATACAATACCTTATTTAAAATAAAAATATTATTTTGATCTTTATGCTTTGTTTTCCTATTTTCATATGTATAGTGATATATTTAAAACTTTAATCATCCTATAACTTATACTATATTGTGAATTAGACAATAAACAAGTCACTCTAGTACACATAAGTGATGTGGATTAGGACCAATGATGTAGAGGAATGTGCATAGTAGCTTGGCTATCTATGACTCATAATTCATGAATCATATGTTTTGTTCCCTTCCATATTTTGTGACTTGTTTTGTTGTTATTTTGTTTAATTGTTTTTATTTTTTTAGTTTGGCATTGTGACCGATACAGTTTGAGGAGTCTGAGTTGTATTTTCTTCCATTAAACGAGCTTAGCTTGAAAATGACAGAAATTTAAAGTTACTAAACATTGTCTTCAGACTCAGTATAATACTTTTAATTTTTTCTCCTATGTTGTTCTTATTTTCTTTAGTGTTGAAAATAAGATAATTCTTCCTTGAAGACATTGGGTCATTTTATTATGCCAGTTTATTCTGGCCTCTCAAACAGAAACCAGAAAATTCTCAGCAAGATACCTTTTTTAACTATTTATTTACTCACTTTTTATCTCAATCACAGATCCCTGGTCCTCCCTCATACTTCCCTCCCCCACCATCTGTCCCCTTTCTCCTCTGAGAAGGGGAGAGACCTTCCTGGGTATCAACCCACCCTGGCATATCAAGTCACAGCAGGACTGGGCACACTGACTCCCCCTGAGGCCAGACAAGGTGTCCTAGTTAGCAGAATGGGATCTGCAGGTAGGCCCCAGAGTCAGAGACAGAGCTTTCCCCAGTTGACAATATTAATGATACTCTGTTAGGCTAGCATAATGGGAGACCTGCATGAAGACCAAGCTGAACTTCTGCTACACACATGCTCATGGCCTAGGTCCAGTACATGCTTGTTCTGCTTGTTCTTTGGTTGGTGGTTCCTATGTGATTTCCCTATGGGTCCAGGTTAGTAGACTATGTTGGTAGTCTTTTCTAGTTGCTATTGCCTTTAAGTTCCAAAACCCTTTTTCCTGACTCCTCCACAAATCTCTCTAACCTCTATCTAACATTTGGCTGTGAGTCTCTGCATCTGTTTCTGTCACTAACTGGGTGGATGCTCTTAGAGGACCATTATGCTAGACTCCTATCTGCAAGCCTAACAGAGTATCATTAATATTGTCAAGAATTAGTTCTTTCCTGGGGGATGGTTCTCAAGTTGGACAAGATCTTTTTAATCTGGCCTAGGAGGAATTCTGACATCTTTCAACAGCAAATTTCTTGTACTTTTTTGTAATCACAAGTAGCTGTGTGAGGGGTACTCAGCAGTCTGTGAAACTTTTCCCATTTTAGACATATCTTGTGTGTCCTCTGCTATTTGTGGAACCTTGCTCATGACAAGCAATCAGAGTTATTGCTGTTGAAAAAGACCATATCCCTGTATTTGTCTCCTGACACTGTCCCTTTCTCTCTTATGTGCATCTCCAGTACATTATATTCAGTTTAGTAAAATTTCAGGCGTGTTTCCTTCACAGCAACCATTTGATCCCAGTTTTCCAAAGTCATGGTCTCCACAACATTCCCAGGTAGAATATTGAGGTAAGACTAGCGCTTCATTTGTGTTCTCATGTTCCAAATATTTTTCTTTGATGTGATAAAGAAAAACAATTATCCCTTCTGTATGTTTATTTTGCTTCTTAAATTATATTAGAGTGTGATAACTATGTTAATTTTGGTTATTTTTTCTCACATGGAAATTCATAACATTTAGAGAAGAATTTACAATACTGGAATTGAAGCTGATAATGTTTTCTCACTCTAAATCCATTTAACATGTTTTAGTTTTTAAATGTTATCATTGTTAGTAAAATATACATTTTCAAACAAAAGATTTTCTTCATAATAAGATAGGATATATTTTTAAATGACAACGACTATTAGACATTTTCCTGCTTCTTCTGGTAGTAGCTTCAGTGTATGATATGTACAATAAGAATTCCCTCAGGTCATTAAAGTTGCCTCATTATTTCTTAAGGACAAATCTGTTTTATTTACTATCCCAGTTAAGCCCACATGTGCCATGGTCCTTTCGTGTGGCTCCCCTGCTTCAGACATAAAGTATTTCGCAGTCATCTCCACTTCAGCACACATTTGGTGTCAAAACTGTGGTACTTAGGACCAATTCAAATCATCCCAGCTGTGACTATGAACACCACCGACCTCACACAAGGAAAACCTTGGTCAACAACAACGCCATCTTCAGCAGGCATCCACTCAGACAGAATTTAACCAAAGAAACCACTGACTTTTTCCTTGTATCACACTAACAAACACATTATTTCCTGCTTTTCTTCTTGTTACCTAGGACTGCCACTGGACAATGATCAGGATGTAATTCCTGTGTGCACATTAAATTTATTTTTAGCATAGTCTTCGGTTGCTGCCCTCAAGCCTCTCCTAAAGCCAGGGCAGCCACACTGCAGAGGTACTTTAGATGTATTACCTCTGAATATATCTGATGTGGAACTGAATATCAGATGCATTAAGAGTCATTTGAAGTGGAAATTTCTGGGTGCTTTAACATTATATTTTTTTCTGAAAACTATCTTGTGTGAGGGCATGTGATATTTTGCTGAAAACAGACACTTGAAAGGGCACATGATGTTTAGAAAGAATATAAATGAAACCCCTCAAACAGTGAGAGAATATATCTGCATTGCTCTACTCCAATGCTTTGTGGGTCTTCAAGGGTCTTGGTCAACAATTTGGAAAGAGAAATCATGCCAAAGAACTTCTTCATGGTATCCCAGCTGATTCTGGTCATTTTCACTGGATTGTGCCAACTTGGCAGAGCCTTGCTGCATTTGCTGAATCATGCTACTGCTACTGATACAGGTTTGGTCTTTGCTATTGACCTGGACTGCTAGCATCCTGACAATGAAGAGTAGAATCAACTCAAGGAACTACTTCTAAACATGTCTTCAACACCTTTTTCCTATGAACCCTTTTACCCTTACCTTTGTACATGGGTTAAAAGGGTAGCTGAAGCATTTAATGACACTAAATAAGGTAGGTTATCAAAAAAATCTAAACTTCTAGTAACTTTTATTTATCCTTTTGAAAATTAAAATCTCTGCCTTCTGG
The DNA here is from genome assembly GCF_011064425.1 of Rattus rattus. Classification (NCBI taxonomy): domain Eukaryota; kingdom Metazoa; phylum Chordata; class Mammalia; order Rodentia; family Muridae; genus Rattus; species Rattus rattus. Next base: position 125,754,356 of record NC_046157.1, read on the forward strand.
AGAGTAAATACCTGAAAAATGCTGTTTTTAGAAATAGAAATTTTAATTCAAAATTTAATGTCTGTCTTATTCACCTATTTTTGTAAACTCTGGGAAAATTAATTCACCTTGTGAATACTAATTCATTCATATCTGAATTATAATGTTAATGCAATTAACATATTCAAACCTTAAAGAATTCTCTACATACTTAGATTAGGGATTTAGTACATAACACATGATAGATGCTGTGGTAACTAAAATGGTAGTGTGATGAATAATCATCAGAGTTATACTAAAAGGATTACAGAAATAGTATGTTATCTCAAGGATACTAATTTTAGAGCCAAATTTAAGAAATAAGAGATGTTCTGTTATAAAATGATACAGTTTTGATAAACTGTAACATTAATTAAAAATAGAATATGTTGAAATAAATTTAGAGGAAACCAGCACAAAGCAGAGACATCTTTGTAACTAATGCTGCAAGGGAAACAGAACTAAAGGCTAATAGCTTAACAAACAGAAATAGTATTTTCTAAACATGCTGGAGGCTCAGAATTTGACTGCCAGAATTATAACACAAGCATATTTACAAAGTTATGAAATTCATAGGCAAAAGGATGGAACTGGAAAATATCATCCTGAGTGAGGTAACCCAATCACAGAAAAACACACATGGTATGCACTCATTGATCAGTGGCTATTGGCCCAAATGCTCGAATTACCCTAGATGCACAGAACACATGAAACTCAAGGCAGATGATCAAAATGTGAATGCTTCACTCCTTCTTTAAAAGGGGAACAAGAATACCCTTGGGAGGGAATAGGGAGGCAAAGTTTAAAACAGAGGCAGAAGGAACACCCATTCAGAGCCTGCCTCACATGTGGCCCATACATATACAGCCACCAAACTAGATAAGATAGATGAACCAAAGAAGTGCAGGCTGACAGGAACCGGAAGTAGATCTCTCCTGAGAGACACAGCCAGAATACAGCAAATACATAGGCGAATGCCAGCAGCAAACCACTGAACTGAGAATGGGACCACCGTTGAAGGAATCAGAGAAAGAACTGGAAGAGCTTGAAGGGGCTTGAGACCCCATATGAATAGCAATGCCAAGCAACCAGAGCTTCCAGGGACTAAACCACTACCCAAATACTATCCATGGACTAACCCTGGGCTCCAACCTCATAGGTAGCAATGAATATCCTAGTAAGAGCACCAGTGGAAGGGAAGCCCTTGGTCCTGCCAAGACTGAACCCCCAGTGAACGTGATTGTTGGGGGGAGGCGGTAATGGGGGGAGGATGGGGCAGAACACACATAGAGAAGGGGGAAGGGTTTAGAGGGATGTTGGCCCAGAAACCGGGAAGGGGAATAACAATCGAAATGTAAATAAGAAATACGCAAGCTGATAAAGATGAAAAAAAAGAAAGTTATGAAGTTTTAAATTGATAATAGTAAATTTCAAAATATATGAGAAATAGAAGATAACAAAAACAAAAAGAAAACTACATGATAGAAGAAAGTGTAAAAAATTTTTGTGGCTGCTGAGTAGTGAAGACTCAAGCAAGATACACGAGTCTTGGTCTCTCAGAGGAAAACCAACGTGAAAGCAATGCTGTGCAAATCAGTGTGGCTCTCGGTCCGATGCTACCTCCAGTTTTGGTTTTATAATTTGCAGCCAGCTGCTGTAATTTAATCATATGAAATAACGACCCACTGGGGAGAAAACAAATATAAATGTGTAAAAGCTTTGAGATGATGAATGTATATCCTTATTCACCAACAATTGCAAATGACCTAAGTATACATGGTAACAAAACAGATGGCATTGTATCTTGCACAAGGCAGCATTACACATTAGTTGCAAATCATGATGATGATGCCGATGCTGACGATGACGACGACAATGATGATGACATTAATTACACAAACTAATATTTTCAGCCATTAATTTACTACTGAAAAGAGTTCTTAGGCCAAAAATAGATCGTGTCTATTTTTATCAAGTGTTCTTTGAGATTTAGTCATGCTCATGTCCATGAACCTTTAGTTTTCTGTGAAGCAGAAGTATGCTCACAGTGCGAGACAAACAGGATTGAGGAGAAGGCTGACTGATCCTCACAACTACCTGATACACAAAGACAAAATTAAGATAATTTCAAGGGGTCAGAGGGTTTAAAACTTATAGTTTTTTATTGTTTCTTTTATTTATTGACATTTCAAATGTTATTCCTTTCCCAGTTTTCCTCCCCCCTCCTCCTGCCTCTATAATGGCCTCCCAGCCACTCACCCACTCCCACCTTTACTGCCCTAGCATTCCCCTATGCTGACTCTGGAGCCCCCAAAGGACAAAGGATCTCCTCTCCCTCTAATGCCACACAAGGCCATCACCTGATACATATGCAGCTAGAACCATGTGTCCCTCCATGTTGGTGGTCTTTCTCCTAACTCTTCCATTGGGGTTCCAGTGCTCAGCCCGATGATTGGTTATTTTATTTATTCATATTTCAAATGTTATCCCCTTTCCCAGTTTTCCCTCCACAAACCCCATATCCATAGAGATGAATGAATATATATACATGTGTATGTGTGTATGTGTGTGTGTGTGTGTGTATACACATGAAATAATAAAAATGTAGGTAGGGTTGCAAGTACACCATTTCATGTAAATATAGAATCAATTTTCACATTCCTGCTTAGAAAATAACTAACAAATAATGGAGTTGTGTTTTCTTCCTGTATACATTAACTTTTTTAATAAGGTTAATATTACTAGGGTGTTTTTTTGTATTTCAGAGAATATAAAAGGTATTAAATAATCTCTGATATAAATTTATATGTCCTTCACAATTATTAATTTAATAATGTCAGTGTAGTCAACCCTTTCTGTGAATGTGTTATATTTGTGAATTTAATAGATAAGTAGGCAATACTATCAATCTTGTCATTTTCCCTAAAATTGTGGCATACACCAAATATTAATATCTGTACACAAATTGGGATATATTATTCTTTTCTCTCAAGTGCAAAAGGTTTTCTGTCAGGTACACTTTGTTTTCTATAATCTCAAGCAAGGAAATCAGATTGTAGCCAAATTATTAAAGTCAGGTATTAGATAGCCTTATTCTAATTTGGCAGAAAGCATGTTAAAGTTCAGAAATGGTTTACTGTTAAAAGTCTCAGATTTCTGAGGAATAAAATATAAAAAATATTTTATCAGATAATTATGTTTTCACACAATAGCAATATAAATAATGGGGGAAAGTAGTGGTTACAGTATGTAATTTTAACATTTTATCATGTAAAGCAAATATAAAAGAGAAATGGCAATGGAATATGCATTCTTTTTGTTCAATAAATTCTGAGTGTGGTTAAAACACAAACCAGTGTTAGGTCCCATAACAATGGAACAAAAGGAAGCATACAGGTTTTTGGAAAAAATAAAATGACTTCCCCTTTAGTTCTCATATATAATGCAGGATGAAAAAATTAAGCTTACTAGACAGAGAGAGATATAGAGTGACACTGGGGATGCTATTTTGAAACCTCAAAGCCTATCATAAGTACAATATGTTCTCCAAAAAGACCAAGCCTCTTAATCCTTCCCAAATACATTCACCAACTGGGTACCAAGATTTCAAACAAAGAAGCCTATAGGAGGTATTCTCATTCAACAAACCACAATAGATGTGTATTATAAAGTGAATGGCAAATACAGATCTTTCATGCAGGTGCATAGAGTAGAAAATTCTAACAAATGATAGGACCTTTCAGTTCTTCCTGTTTTATCTGACACATTTCTGTATTTATGTTCCAGAAATCAGGCTGAAAATTCAAATGGTAGTGACAATAATTTCCTACATTAGACAGTAGAATATGTTACAAAAAATCCTAGACTTTTTATACTGGCACACTAGAAATATGTTAAGTTTCTGTAGGATAAACTTGAAGTAGTGCTTAAGACCTCGAGTGCAGTTAGTCTGTAACTTAGACATCGCTCATGTTTGTTTTCTAATAGCACCATATGCATCTACAAGTACATGAGAGAGCACAAGACTCAGACATATTTTGAGTTGAGAAGACACAGTAAGCAAAGACTCTTGCACTGAAGCCTGGTTATTTGTATTTTGATTGTGAAACTTCATGGTGGAAAAAGAGAAATGAGTCCCTCAAGTTTTCTATAGATACATCACAGTGTACATGCTTGCATGCACACGAACACACATGTACACACACACACACACACACACGCACACACACACACCATAAAAGAAAGAAAAAAGGAAAGAAAGGAAGGAAGTACTTCGGAGGGAGGGAAAGATGGATATGTAGACAGAGAGACAGAAAGAAAGAAAAAATAAAATGATGGAAGATAAAAGAAAGAAATGCAATTTTACAAAGACACACCTAAGAAAAAAACTGTGTAGTTGAATGCAGCATGTGGTAAAAATACATCTGTGTTGAATCCACTGTCTAGAACTCAGAAAGTCACTTACATTTCAATGCATTTAAACTCAGATATGTTTTCTGAAAAATAAATGCAAAGCACATTTGAAGTTCTTAGAAGTTCAATGGTGAGCTGCAAGCATACTCATCTGTTTCGGTAGGGCTCCGGCAGAGCCTCTCAGGAGATAACCATATCTTGTTCCTGTCAGCAAAAACTTCTTGGCATCAGCAATAGTGACAGGGTTTAGTGACTGCATATGGGATTGATAGCCAGATGGGGCAGTCTCTGGATGAGCATTTTCTTTAGTCCCTGTTCCACTCTTTGTCCCTGTATTTCCACCCATGAATATTTTGTTCTCCCTTCTAAGAAGGAATGAAGCATTCATGTTTTGGTTTTCCTTGTTTTGGGGCTTCATATGACCTGTAAATTTTTTCTTAGCTATTCCAAGCTTTTGGGCTATATTCACGTAAGTAAGTAAGTGCATGTCATGTATATTCTTTTGTGACTGGGTTACCTCACTCAGGATGAGATTTTCTAGTTCCATCCGTTTGCCTATGAATTTTATGATCATTGTTTTAAATAGTTGACTAGTACTTCATTGTTTAAATGCACCACAGTTTCTGTATCCATTTCTCTGCTAAAGGGCATCTGGGTTCTTTCCAGTTTCTGGCTATTATAAATAAGGCTGCTATGAACATAGTGGAGCATGTGTCCTTGTTACACGTTGGAGCATCTTCCAGGTATATACTCAAGAGTAGTATAACTGTGTCCTCAGCTAGTACTATGCCCAATTTTCTGAGGAACCTCCAGACTGATTTCCACAGTGGTTGTACCAGTTTGTAATCCCACCAACAATGGAGGAGGTTTCCTCTTTCTCCACATCCTCGCCAGCATCTGCTGTCACCTAAGTTTTTGATCTTAGTCATTCTGACTGGTGTGAGGTGGAATCTCAGGGTTGTTTTGATTTTCATTTCCCTAATGCTTAAGGATGTTGAACATTTCATTAGGTGCTTCTCAGCCATTCAATTTTCCTCAGTTGAGAATTCTTCATTTAGATCTGTACCTCATTTTTAAAAATAGTAATTTTTTATAGATTTTCCACTCCATATTTTATTCCCCTCCTGATCCACCCCTGTTTTATATCCCATACCTCCTCCCCGCAACTCCCCAGTCTCCACATGTTGTCCCTAGTCCACTAACCCCACCAGTCCTATAAAATTCCTGGGGCCTTTAGTCTCTTGAGGGTTAGGTGCATCTTCTCTGACTGAACCCAGACCCAGGAGTCCTCTGCTGTATATATGATGGAGGCCTCATTTCAGCTGGTATATGCTGCCTGGTTGGTGATATTTTCTGAGAGATCTTGGGGATCCAGGTTAATTGAAACTGCTGGTCCTCCTACAATGTTGCCCTCCTCCTCAGCTTCCACCAGCCTTTCCCTAATTCAACCACAGAGGTCACCAGCTTCTGCCCACTGGCTAGGTGCACATGTCTGCATCTAACTCTTTCAGCTGCTTGTTGGGTCTTTTTGAGGGCAGTCTTGATAGGTCTCGTTTTGTGAGTGCCCCCATAGGCTCAGTAATGGTGTCAGGTCTTAGGGCCTCCCCTTGTGATGGAATCCACTTTGTCCCTATCACTGAACCTTCTTTTCCTCAGGATCTTTTCCATTTCTATCCCTGCATTTCTTTCAGACAGGAAGAATTATGTGGGAGAGCTTTGGGATAGCCACCTCATTCCTCACTTGAGGCCCTGTCTTTTTGCTGGTGGTGGGTTCAATAAGTTCCCTCTCCCCACTGTAGGGCATTCTATCTAGAACTCCCCACCCCTTTTAGTCCTGAGGGTCTCTCACTTCCCAGGTCCATGCTACATTCTAGAGCATCCTCAAAACCTCCTTCCTCCTGAGGATGCCTGTCTCCATTCTTTCTTCAGCCCTTCATGGCTTCAGTCCTCCCCCTCCCCCACCACCCAATATGAGATCATGCTCCCCTCTCCCCTGACCCCATCACCTTTTCCTTCCCTGTCCGTCCATCCCTCCCTCCCCCCATGTGGTTGCTTTCTTCTCACTCCTAAGTGGAACTGAAGAGTCTTCACTTGATCCCTTCAGCTTGTTGAACATTTTGAGTTCTGTGGACCGTATCTTGGGTATTCTGTATTTTTTTTTGCTAATATCCACTTATTATACAATCTATGTCCTTTTTGATCTGAGTTACCTCATTCAGGATGATATTTTCTAGTTCCATTTATTTGCTTCCAAAACTCAGGATGTCAAAGTTCTTAATAGCTGAGTAGTATTCTATTGTGTAAACGAAACACATTTCTGTATTCACTCTTTTGTCATGGACATTTGGGTTGTTTCTAGCTTCTGGTTATCACAAACAAGGCTGCTATGAACATAGTGGAACATGTACTCCTGTGTCATAACCAGGCATCTTTTAGTATATTCCCAAGTGTGGTATTACTGTGTCTAGTTCCAATTTTCTGAGGAACCTCCAAATTGATTTCCAGAGTAATTGTGCCAGTTTGCAATCCCACCAGCATGAGGCATGTTACTCATTCTACACATCCTCTCCAACATGTGTTGTCCCCTGTTGTCTTAGTTAGGGTTTCTATTCCTGCACAAATATCATGATCAGGAAACAAGTTGGGGAGGAAAGGGTTTATTCAGCTTACACTTATATGTGGCTGTTCAAACCAAAGGAAGTTAGGACTGGAACTCAAGCAGGTCAGGAAGCAGGAGCTGATGCAGAGGCTATGGCAGAATGTTACTTACTGGCTTGCTTCCTCTGATTTGCTCAGCTTGCTTTCTTATAGAACCCAAGACTACCAGTCCAGGGACAGCACCATCCACAGTGGGCTGGTCCTCCCCTCTTGATCACTAGTTGAGAAAATTCCTTAAAGCTGGGTCTCTTGGAAGCATTTCCTCAACTGAGGCTCCTTTCTTTGAGATAACTCCAGGTTGTTTCAAGTTGACACACAAAACTAGCTAATACACCTGAGGTTTTGATTTTAGCTATTCTGACTGGTGTAAGGTGGAATCTCAGGGTACTTTTTACTTGCCTTTTTCTGATCATTAAGGACTTTGAACGTTTCTTTAGGTGCTTCTCAGCCATTCAAGATTTCTCTGTTGTGAATTCTTGGTTTAGTTCTATACCCTATTTTTGGTTGGGTTGTTTGTTTTTTTGGTGGTTAACTTCTTGAGTTCTTTAAAGATTTTGGATATTAGCCCCTCTATCAGATGTGGGGTTAGTGAAGATTTTTCCCAATCTGTAGGATGCTGATTTTGCAAACCCATAAGGAAGAACAACAATATCAACCAACCAGACCCTACCAGAGCTCCCAGCAACTAAACTGCCAACCAGTGAGTACACATTGAGGGACCCAAGACTTCAGCCACATATGTAGTAGAGAATGGCATTGTCTAGCATCAATAAGAGGAAAAGTCCTTGGTCCTGTGAAGGCTTGTTTCCCCATGTTGGGGAGAATGCCAGAACATTGAGGTGCGAGTGGGTGGGTGGGAGTGGAAGTATCCTCATAGAAGCAGGGGGAGGTGAAAGGGTATGGGAGAAGGGGGTAAGGGGATGATATTTGAAATGTAAGTACATAAAATATCCAAGAAAATAAAATTTTAAAATGGAGCTTAGAAGTCTTTGTGAGAATACCCAGTGAGGTTGGTAGTTAGGAAATGTTACGTAAAGGTGCAGGTAAGTAGTTGAGATATTATTGTGTTGCTTGAAAGTAGGGTATAAAGGTATACTGAAAAGAATGTAGCCACAACAAAAAATCAAAATGGAAATTTACAATTAAAATAGATTTAACTAAACTATTTGTTCATTTCATAAAATTTTCGCTTAAAATGCAAAAATAAATAAAGGTACAACATAAATACACAAACTATATTAATAAAAGAAAAACTTGAAGAAAAGTGAAAGATTTCATTTGCATTTTTGGCTCCATGTAATATGAATCTGGCATAGGCATTATTTTTATACATAAAATTAGAATGTATCATAATTTCCAAATTTTTCCCTCTAAAAATTACTGAAGTCTGGAAACAAAACAAAAACCCACAAATAAGTAATATTGCATAAATTGCATTTCCATGGGAAAGCAACCCAAATCATTTTTTTTTTAAACAGACATTGCCATTTCATTGTTTGCCAACAAATGGATAGCCTTGTTTTGGCTGGTGTTTTCTTCTTTACAAGCCGGCTACACGACACATTCGACTTAAGGCCTCATGCTGTATATGAGTTTGACCCCAAGTCTTCCTGCATGCTGAACATCAACATCTCCCACGAAGTTATAACATTGTCCTCCTCCAAGTGTCATGTATGACAGCAAAAATAGTGGAAGAAAGAATTCTGGACCATGATGCAAAAACTTTCTTTTCAGACTTGTGGCTGCTAGAATCAGACCAGAATAAATTTTGGTTAAATTTAATCTTTCAATTAACTGAGGCTGCCTTGGGAAATTGAGATTTATTCTCTTTCAGTTTTATATTCCAAATCTTTGCAAACTCCTGGTCATTTTTGAACACTGTAGGCTCACAAGCTTTACAATTCAATTTTACATACTGACCTAAGGACAAACTCTCTATATGGGTCTCGGGAACATTCACAGTGGAATCAGAGGTTCTCTTATTTAACACACAGAATTTTTACTGCTTATTGAAGATACCTCATAGATTTCTTATTATCCGGTGTTCTTTTGAGGCACCATGCCAATCCTTTTAACTCCATTTTCTAGTAGTGAGATGCTAGTCTTTCTTGATAACCCAAAGAGAATATTTTATGGCTTACATAAGAAATATCCCTGAAACAAAGGTATGTGCCTACATTAAATATTTAAAATTCACTCTATAGTATATAAGAAATCAATGGAAGAAGAAAGTAGGAGAAAGCTTATAGTTTTATGCCATAGTCTTACAGAAAAAAATGCTTCAGGATGAGGAGCTGCTGATGTATATATTATGCTGAGCTTTCTTGTCGGTTATTTCTGTCTCTCTACAGCAGCAGGGAAAAAACCCTTTGTAACTAGATTTTCGAAAGGTTGATGGAGTCCTGTTGAAGACAGTTGCAGGTGCAGGCCAACAGAAGAAAGTGCACATCAAAGCAGAATGCCCTTGTCATCAAAAATCCACTTCATCCCTGAAGGCTTCTCTGATCTTAGTTTTGTTCGAACTTCTGCCCTGAACTTTGTCCTGTCAACTGAGAAGCCACAAGAGTTTGTGGTTGATGCTGTATTATAAAATGCTTTCAAACTCAAAGGGACATCTGGGCTTTAATTAAAAGTAATTTAAAAATATCCTCATAAACTCATTTTAAAAAAAACAGAAGATAGTAAAGGGAATGGTGAATATGAACAAAATACATGACACTCATTGTGTGATATGTCACAATCATACTAAGTTATTTTGTATTTAAATTAAAATCTTATAAAGTCCACTAAAAAAGCAAGCAAATACATATTAAGCAACAGATTTCTAAATACAAAGGATTCCTTTTCTCTGTGTTGTGTTCAATGTTTACCTGTCCAATTATGAATATTTCCCTTTATTAAAGGTTGTTTTTCTACTACCAGGTTTATGATTTCCTTTTAAAATTCTTTTATGAAAACATTTTCTTTAAAAAACTATCAACTTCTTCAGGGGAAAAGCAACTAAATGATCTTATTTAGTGTATTGAAATGTCATAAGTGTTTTGGTTAGAGGAACTGGTTCATTTGAGACTTCTGTTCTTCTAAATTTCTCTAACAATGTTGAGTCAGAAAAAGGGAGGGCAATATATGTTGCCCAATTAATGTTAAAAAATGATCCATCACAGGAATCTGCCTTCCATTATCAAGAAGATTTGGAGGTCTTAGAATCGTGTAACTTTTAATTTGCTCTGAGAAATAAAAATGGTTTAGCACGAGCTCTACTAAAATCACACAGAGGAAAGAAACCACATCACTTCCATGTGATTTTAATATTATAACTTAATACTTAACTTTTGAAAGAAACATGATAGATGTACTAATATCTCTGCCTTTGAATTAACTTTATCACATCACTCAGAATGCCATGTGACAAGTGGTGGTTTCTTTGTAGTTTCTTCCATTTCAGAAATTGTGTGAAGGTACCTAAAAGCCAAGAAAAAAATATGATTGTGTTTTTTTATTTTGGGTGGGAGAGGTGGAAGGAAAGGGTTTATCCAGCTTACATTTCCATGTTGCTGTTCATCACCAAAGGAAGTCAGAACTGGAACTCAAACAGGTCAAGAAGCAGGAGCTGATTCAGAGGTCATAGAGGAATGTTACTTACTGGCTTACTTCCCCTGGCTTGCTCAGCTTGCTCTCTTGCAGAACCCAATACTACCAACCCAGGGACTGCACCATGCACAGTGGTCTGTGTCCTCCAGCCTTGAACACTAGTTGAGAAAACTTACAGCTGGATCTCATGGAGGCATTTCTGCAACTGAGGCTCCTTCCTCTGTGAAAACTCCAGCTTGTGTCAAGTTGACACAGAAAACCAGTCAGTCTAGTTGACCCCTTGTCAACTTGACACACAAACACATCACTATTAAGCCTCAACTCTTACTTTATTATTCATCCCCAAGATCCATATAAATACTTATGCATATAAATAAACAAACAAACAAGTAAATGAACGAATAAGGTTCACTTTGGTTCCCTGTCGCCCAGAGTTAAAAGTTGTAAGTTTGATATAGACCCAGGAAGAATAAATAAGAGAAAATACCATCAGAAAACAAACAAGAAGGGGACAGGTTGACAATCTCTTCCAGGTAATTTGGCTGGAACCAAATTCTGTTTTCCAAAAGCTGATGAAAAAAATTTAGTGCCCTCCAGTCTCCATTTCCACCCAGAGCTGGGGCTTTCCCACAGCCCTCAGACACAAAACCTAACTGCAGAGAGCTGGTCTACCAAGAGCACTCTCCCTCTGAAGCCCTTAGCCCATCTGCAAGACCCCACTTTCTCCCAATTGTCTGTTCAAGGAGAGACAGCCCTAGAGCACACAGGGCACAGGAATCACAGGAGGGACTAGGACAGGACCCTTCATGTCTCCATCTGCACCCTGAGCAGAGGTTGTCACAGAGCTCTTGAACCCCAAACCTGCCTACGGGGAGCTGGTCTGCCAGAAGCACTCTCATGCCAAAGACCACAGGCTCATAGGGCCATAGGAGAGAAAAGTTCCAGTCAGAGACAGCAAGATCAACTAACATCAGAGATAACCACATGGCAAGAGGCAAGCACAAGAACCTAAGCAACAGAAACCAAGACTACTTGACATCATCAGAACCCAGTTCTCCTACCACAGCAAATACTGAATATCCCAACACACCAGAAAAGCAAGGTTTGGATTTAGAATCCCATGATGATGTTAGAGGTCTTTAAGAAGGACAGAGATAGCTCCCTTAAAGAAAGACAAGGGAACACAGATAAACAAGTAGAAGCTCTTAAAGAGGAATCACAAAAATCCCTTAAAGGATTATAGGAAAACACAAACAGGTGAAAGAATTGAACAAAATCATCCAGAATCTAAAAATGGAAATAGAAACAATAAAGAAATCACAAAGGGAGACAACTCTAGAGGTAGAAGACCTAGGAAACACATCAGAAGTCATAGATGCAAGCATCACCCACAAAATACAAGAGGTTGAAAAGAGAATCTCAGGGACAAAAGATTCCATGGAATACATTGATACATAAGTCAAAGAAAATGCAGTAAACAAAAAGCTCCTAATCTAAAACATCCAGGAATTTCAGGACACAATGAGAAGAGCAAACCTAAGAAGAGTAAGTATAGAACAGAGTGAAGATTTCCACCTTAAAGGGCCAGTAAATATCTTCAACAAAATTATAGAAGAAAACATTCCAAACCTAAAGAAAGAAATGCCCATGAACGCACAAGAAGCATATAGAACTACAAATAGATTGGACCAGAAAAGAAACTCCTTCTGTCACATAATACTCAAAACACCAAATGCACAAAACAAAGAAAGAATATTAAAAGAAGTAAGGGGAGAAAGTCAAGTAACATATAGAGGCAGACCTATCAGAATTGCACCAGACTTCTCACCAGAGACTATGAAAGCCACATGACCCTGGGCAGACATCATACAGACCCTAAGAGAACACAAATGCCAGGCCAGGCTACTATGTCCAGCAAAACTCTCAATTACCATATATGGAGAGAGCCAAAATATTCCATGACAAAAAACAAATTTACTCAATGTCTTTCTACAAATTCAGCCCTACAAAGGATAATAGAGGGAAAACTCTAAAAGGGGGAGGGAAACTTTGACAGAAAAGAAATTAAGAGATGTGCATCGTTTGGATTGTTTGGATCTAAAGATGACTTGTATTGTAGTTATGCTGTCATCTGCTAATTCTTCCCCAGCAATTCTTATGCGGAGATAAGATTATTTAAAATGAATATTTTTAGCATACTGAGAGTATAAAAACTTATATAGAAAAGGTTTCTGAATTAATTCTAAAAGGAAAAGTAAAATGTTGTCAAATAGCAGGAATATATCCAGAAGAAATTATGGTACCTTTTACTAATACAGAAATTGCCTTATTGTGAGCAGAAAATTAACATTAACAGAAGGCTGGTGGTATTTTGTTTGCTTGTTTGTTTGAAAAATTAACAACAAATATCCCCAAAACAAATGACTTCAGTTTATAGAAAGAATTAATTGAATAATCCCTCATATACTAAAAAGGATACCAACTTCTGTAGACACATTCTATACTGAGGCAAATATATCAGGCAAGGGAAGTTATAAGTTAGAAAACACAAGTAAAATAATTTACAGTCCATATGATTCAGTTCAAAAAATCAGACTTGTATGTAATTCTTATGATATTATATTATTTTTCTGAATCTCTTAACATAGATACCAACTTTCAATATAAAGAAAATGTTTTTTTCATATGGAAACTGCTGAACTTATTTAAAATGATCCATAATTAACTTTACTGCTTATTCACCTACAACACATGATCAAATATAAAACATCCATTATATATACCATATATCAGGTTCAATACAGATCTATCAGTCCCTCTAACACAGGATAATGATGAACTTGATCAATTGTTGATAAGAAGTGTTCTAGAAGCTTAAGAATTTCAAACACCATGTTAATAGCAAAGGTTTAAAAATGTTTAAAACCTTTAAAAAGGTTTAAAATTTTTCTATCACTTGGCATCAAGCAAGGGAAATTAGAAGAAAATGCCTTACTTGTTATTTACATCAACAAACTCCACAAGGAGTAATCCAAAAATTACTCAAGGAAATTAATTTGGCAAATGAATGTGTTTCATTTTGCAGAGTTGGGAAAATTAAAATATGACTACCATACAAGAGTTTGATATTCAAAATTTCAATGGGCAAGTGCTTTAAGTTCTGAAAAGGCTGATTGGGTAATTACAAAGTTATTTGACAATCTTTGGAATACCTACACTAATTAAGACTGACACCCAATGCTCCAGCATATGGCTGCAGTAAAATGAAGCATTTTTTTGTATATCATAATATTAAGCATTCAACAGGTATATGACATAATCCTATAGGAAAAGCTATTGTAGAGAGATCTGATAATACTTTAAAGGAGACACTTAACAAACCAAAGAGGCAAAAATGAACCCCAGATATAGATTTTATAGTGCTATTAACTTTAATTTTTTGACTACTAATGAACAAAAACGGCAGCTGCTGAGAGACATTGGATTATGGGAAAAACCTAACGAACTAAATTACCCTGTTTATAATTAGGATGTCCAATATCAGAGGCAAAGGAAGGGAGTGTGTTTCTTTGGGTTAGATGTTTTCCCTTATTTCAACAGGAGAAAAGCTATCAATTCCACCCAAATTGATAAAACTCACATTTAACTGTGGGTGTCCCTTCATGGTCTTGGCTACAGACAGTAAGAAGAAATCAAGAAGAAGCAAGAGGAGGAGGTGGGGGAAGGAGGAGACCTGTTCCTATACATGGAAATAGCTCTGAATATTGGCTGACACATGAAATGTATCCAGCAAACTCTTAAGCTATGCATAGCCAATAAATCTTGGCTATGGAATCCTTAGGACTTACACCATTCTTTAAAATGGAATGGATAAAAAAATCTTTCAATTTCATAATATAATCCAAACTAACCTATAAAAGAAAGGCAGGTGCCTTGCCTGCTCATACAGAGAGCAAAATATAATAATAAAAATTGAGCTGACTGTGCGCATTGCATATTCTATACATATGTTATTGCAAAAATGTATAGAAGAGTATATTACCTGTGAAAGTTTATATGTTCACACACACCAATGAAGTTAAAGCAGCCCTGACATGATTCAGCATGAGGATAATGAAAACGATACTGAGAAGCTAAGACACATTTATTCCAGCATCCTGCTTCATCCAACTTTAGAGTACTGCTGATTCCTCAGGGATCTGTATCAGGGAGAACTTCAACGCAGACTTAGAGACTGCTCCAGTCAGGACCTCAGTTGAGCCCTACATAAAGAGACTGAACAGCAACTATATTTTTAAGACCGTCCAATATCACCTAAGGTTTCTTTGTGTACCCTAAGGAAAATGACACCCCAAAAGAGCAGGAAGAAATTTCTAGAGAATGATGCCCCATTCTTAAATATTGGGATGGGTGATTTTCAGTAATTCATAGGATGATTGATGATTTTTCTTTTGTTGTTGTTGTTGTTGTGTTTTGTTTTTTAAGGGGGGTGTTACAAGTTGTTAAGGGTCGTAGTCGGGGAAGAAACAAAGTAAGGGACTTCATTCTTTTATTTTCCCCATCATACTTCCTCTCTAATATAATGTTAGGAGAAAAGAGGTAAGAATAGATCAAAAGATAGAGGGATATAAGCATCAAAGGTTAAAGGGGTATAATATCTAGTCTACTTTTAGACCAAAGTATATTAACAAACCAAAATTTTACATTCCTTACGAGCCTTGTATTTGATACAGATTAAGATTATGTTTTGTTTTTCCAGATTATCATCCTGAAGTGAGCTAACCCAATCACAGAAAAACACACATAGTATGCACTCATTGATAAGGGGCTATTAGCCCAAACGCTCGAATTACCCTAGATGCACAGAACACATGAAACTCAAGAAGGATGACCAAAATGTGAAAAATTCACTCCTTCTTTAAAAGGGGAACAAGAATACCCTTGGCAGGGAATAGGGAGGCAAAGTTTAGAACAGAGGCAGAAGGAACACCCGTTCAGAGCCTGACCCACATGTGACCCATACATTACAGCCACCAAACTAGATAAGATAGATGAAGCAAAGAAGTGCAGGCTGACAGGAACCGGATGTAGATCTCTCCTGAGAGGCACAGCCAGAGTAAGGAAATACATAGGCGAATGCCAGCAGCAAACCACTGAACTGGGAACAGGACCCCCGTTGAAGGAATCAGAGAAAGGACAGGAAGAGCTTGAAGGGGATCGAGACCCCATATGAACAACAATGCCAACCAACCAGAGCTTCCAGGGATTAAGCCACTACTCAAAGACTATACATGGACTGACCCTGGGCTCCAACCTCATAGGTAGCAATGAATAGCCTAGTAAGAGCACCAGTGGAAGGGGAAGCCCTTGGTCCTACCAAGACTGAACCCCCAGTGAACGTGATTGTTGGGGTGAGGGCGGTAATGGGGGGAGGATGGGGAGGGGAACAACCATATAGAACGGGAGGGGTAAGGGTTGGAGGACGTTGGCCCGGAAACCGGGAAAGGGAATAACAATTGAAATGTAAATAAGAAATACCCAAATTAATAAAGATGGAAAAAAAACCAAGATTATGTTGTGTTACAACATACTATGTATATATGTTTTAATTCTTGTTTATGGTATTTTTACTATGTAAGTCTTAAAAATACAATGTTAATTTTTAGTATTTTTGAAAGCTGATTTTGAAACTATTTAAGATATAGAGAAAATGAAAGCTAGTCAATCAAATATATGGTCATATTAGGTAAGTACTTAGCTAATTACAGTAAGCTTCATTTAGCTTCCTATATATTCAAAGTTAGACAGATAGTAGATAGCTGGAAAAGAACAATTAAAATATACCATGAATAAGTAGATGGTCTTCAAAAACATCACAATTCTACAGAATATATGGTACAGAATAAGGCTTTTTTGACAGTGAGACATGTCAGTTCCTGGCAGTACCCCAATTTTACTTCAAAGAAGTTGATGATCTTTGAAGAACCTCCTCATAGAGTTTTTTTCAAATGTGGAAAATGTTGCACTTGGAAAAAAAATAAGGTGCCTATCTTAGTCAGTTTTTTTTTTTTCCTAGACAAACATCCTAACCAAGAAGCAAGGTCGGCAGAAACGTGTTTATTCAGCTTACACTTCCATGTTGTTGTTCATTACCAAAGGAAATTAGGACTAGAACTCAAGCAGGTCAGGAAGCAGGAGCTGATGCACAGGATGTGCATGGAGGGATGTTTCTTACTGGCTTGCTCGCCCTGGTTTGCTCAGTTTGCCTTCTTATAGAACCCAAGACCACCAGCCCAGGTATGGCATCATCCACAATGGACTGGGTACTTCTCCCTTGATTGCTAATTGAGAAAATGCTTTACAGCTGGATCTCATGAAGGCATTTCCACAACTGAGGCTCCTTTTTCTGTGATAACTCCAGCTTGTGTCAAGTTGACACACAAAACCAGCCAGTACAGTGTTTTCACCTCAGATGCACAGAGAATACTGTCTAAACTGGAAAAATTAGGTGCTAGAAAACTGACTGTAGAGTTTTGCAAGAACAAGGTAGGAGAGGCCACTGGAATTCCTGAGTCACAGAAAAATCTGTCAGATATTCAGGGTCAAAAGACTGAACAAGATGCTCTGATGACTCAAAGAGATTTTGGGTGACTGTGTAGGCAATTGGATATTTCTGCAATTTCTATAGTTTTGAAAGTTGCTTGTTCCATACTTGCTCCATTCGCAGGTCAGGTTAATCCTTCTCAAATCTCTGATGGATGGAAGACTAGATAGTTATAGTCTCATAATTAAGCTTACATTTGTTTAGGATTTAAGAAAATGTTTTAATGTCTAAGAAGATATTTTTTGCTTTATCAGTGCAAGTTATAATAAGTACAAAATTCTAAAGTCATCCAGGTAGGATAGATAATGGAGTACTACATCAAAAACTGCTAAATACTAATGGACTGAACATTATGAATTCAATTCTTACATGAATATTTTATTTTTTATATTTTATTTATTTTTTGGTACACTTCAGATTTCTGTCCCCCTCCCCTATCAGCTGGTATATGCTGCCTAATTGGTGGTCCAAGGTCTGAGAGATCTCCAGTGTCCAGATTAACTGAAACTGCTGTCCTGCTACAAGGTCACCCTCCTCTCAGTTTCCTCCAGCTTTTCCCAAATTGAACCACAGGGGTCAGCAGCTTCTGTCCGTTGGTTGGGTGTAAATATCTTCATTTGACTCTTTCAGCCGCTTGTTGTGTCTTTTATATGACAATCATGATAGGTCCCTTTTTGTTAGCACTCCATAGCCCCAGTAGTAGTGTCAGTCCTTGGGGTCTCCCTTACCTGATGACTTTCAAAATTGTTCTTATAGTATATCGTTGATTGATATTAGAGAAAGAACCTTTTATTTGGTGAAGCAGAGAAGGGCAGACACTGTGGGTTGGTCCTATTTAACATATATTCGATGTTGCTTTTTTATGTACAAACCTCTGCCTAAGGTCTGGAGATGGTATGGTCAAGCATCTTTGGTCTCATTGTTATGTAAAAATTGTTTTTCCATCATCTCTGATTGGTCCTAAGACTGAGTAGAGGAGATAGGAAGGCTGGAATTCCTATCCCATCCAGGTGTGCCGAGGAGAAGGAAGAAAGAGAAGGACCATGAGGATGTAAAGACAGAGAACACCATGTAGAGAGTCCATGAGACAATGGTCCAGGAGGAATTGTGATGAGTAGGTAACCAATGGATTTACTATGAGAATACACATCAATTAGAGCAAGTCAGAGCAAGACTCAGGTTAAAAAAGGTAAAAGACTATGTGTCTGGAAAACAGATAGCTTAAAGGATTAGAATAGATGAATATCTGCCTAGCCATAGGATTTAAAACTTTTTAGTAAACTTAAAAGTTCTTTGTGTCCATTTGTTTTGTGAGCTAGAACAGGAGTAGACAAGGATTTTAGGCATAAATTACAGTCTATTAATATATTTAACAGAAGAAATAATAAAAATATGGCCTTTTCAGTGATTTTTCATTTACTTTTCAAAGAAAGATGAGAAACAGACTTTCAAATTGTTTATGCAGTTCTCTACTGTTTCACATTCATTTTATGCAAATGTGCTAGTATCAGTTGTTTTCCATTGATCTTCACACATTTCAATCATGGCAACTATAATTTTACCAATGAGAATTCAAGGATGTCCTTATGAATGTTACTCATGTCTTTGTCACATGTTCTCAGCAGAGAAAGAGATACTTTATAATTAAATGTTATGCTGTTGATCCAACATGATCATTGCCTCCAAATATAATAAAATCTCTTAAGAGTGTTTATAAAAACACAATGAAATATTTTGATAGAATTAATATTTCACCTTCTTAAATAGATACCTTACTTTTATAGGTTGTATATGGAAAAATTAAAACTAGCGATGCCATAATTTTCAAGCACATAGATAATTGGATAATAGATAATTGGAACCAAAATGTGCTAAATATAATTTATATTTTTTAACATTCAATTTCATTTTATTAAACACAAGAAAGAATACAGGAAGATACATTTTCTATCATGGTTTGATTTAAACTTCTTACAATCAAAGAAGAAAGATGACGGATAGCAGTAATTTTCCAGCTCAGTTATTTTGACTACAACAATCAAATATTAGTTTACAAATATTCACTGTTGAAGAGCAACACAATGAATTTTTCACATGACAAGGACCTGAAGAAGGTAAACTTGGTTTGATATATACAGTTATTGGAATTGCATCAGAATATTCCTAGAATTGCTTCTATGTTCCGTCAGAATGCAAAAAACATTCCTAGTTTCTGGCATCAAATGCAGAATCTATAGCTTTTGGTAAATGTGGTAAACACTTACTTACATTAGTCTTGACCTGTGATTGGTACTTGGTACTTATCAGGAGGTAAGTACCAAGGCCTATGCCCAGTAGTCTATGTTCTCCAGTTAGACTCTATGTACCAACTCTTTCATGCCTTTTAAGGTCAACACTATATATTGGGAATAAAGTGTTCAATATATGTGGGAATCACTGACAAACAAACCACTAAACAGAGCTTCACCACAGCCTCTGTTTTTACATAATATAGTTACATGCCTTTAGTTTTGCACTTTTCTTTTTTGAAATAGAAGGCTTTTTAATAAAATTGATTTTGTTTCTTTTCACGTGCGTTCAAACCTTATTTTTTTCCTCCATCTTTATTAACTTGGGTATTTATTTACATTTCAATTGTTATTTCCTTTCCTGGTTTCCAGGCCAACATCCCCTTAACCCCTTCCCCTCCCTTTCGATATGGGTGTTCCCCTCTCCATCTTAATACCATACAGTTTACTATTTGAAAGTTTATGAAAGTACAACTTAGAAAACTGTCAAGTATGAAAATTTAAGTTTTAAGAAACTGATTAATTTAACCTTCAAGTCACCCTAAGGGACTAGAGAATAGTTCAATTACTAATTTAAGGCTTCATCACTAAGCAGTTTATAGACACATGACCATTAACAACAGATTTTCCATGAAAATATTTGTCTCATTAATAAATGCTGTGAAAAAAGATTATAAGGATATTATTTTGTTAGAGTAATGTATATAGTTTTGGTAACAATAAGCACAGGGCGATAATGATATTTCTAAGAATTGATATAAAATGAACAAAGACTTTTTTGAAACATAAGACTTATCTTGCAATATGTGTGTGTGTGTGTGTAATTAAAATGCAGTTATTCTGAAAGTCAATATTAGAGTATGATATATAAATTAACTTAACATATTTGTGGGTTTGTTTTTTAATATAAATTAGGTGGGTCTTAATATCTCTGATCATGCCAACCTTCATTCCACTCTAATCTCTTCAAACAGCCCCCTTCCCCACCACATGAAGTACAAAGGAAAAAAGGTTAGAGGGGAAAAGGGATGTAGGTCTCTTGAAATTCTTTCATGCTGAATAGGGTCATTCAGTTCTTTTGGCCAAGTCCAATCTTCCCAGTCAGGTTATCTCCAGCTTTTCCTTGTCCTTTTTATCTTCATCACAACTGCAACAGGAGCAGGAACCAACAGTGCACCTTCTTTTTTAGAGTTGCCCCCGGCACCTTTCTTAGTTCTGGCATTTAAACCCTCTCCAGAGTCCTCAGAATTAAACTATTTGAGGCTGAAAAAAAATCATTCCCTGGCAAGTATGTATGAAACAAAATAGCCCATTGGTGTTGTTAATTGAGGCAGCCCAATATCCCATATTCGGAACTGAACCGAAAAATGTTTACATAACATTACTGGGGTTTTAAAGATATAAAACTTCTCATAACCTACTTTTCAAACCTGTTTTATTTTATATGCATGTGTGTTTTGAATATGTTTGCAACGAATCATATCTGCAATAGCCTCTGATGCCCTGAAACTAGAATTAAAAGTGGTTTTAACCTACCATGTGGTTGATAGAGAACAAACCCAGGTTCTTTATAATAGCAGGCAGTGCTCTTAAACTCTACACTGCAAAGTAGTCTTCATGTCTGATTTAAGAATATTTAAAAGCTATCTGTGCAACCTACAAAATGAGCAATTCTAAAACCTAGCAATTATAAAATCATTGGGAATTATGCTTTACAGAAAAATTTTACACCCATTGAGAAATGAACTGATAACAAAAGATGAATAAATTCAATCATTTTCAAACATCACATGTAAGACTCACATTGGCCTTCTTAAGAATGCTCATGGCAACTGGCCAAAATATAATATCAGTGGAATAAACATTAACACAGCAAGTTTATAACTTTGTTGTCACTCCATTTCCGAATAATTTTAATCACTTGGAATAACCTTACCCTCAAAATTGGATGCCCTTAATGTACATGTACTTAATTAACCTCTTTAAACAGATATCCAATCAGATATTAATTTTTCATGTCAAATGCTATGTGTTTGTGTGTATGTGTGTATTTATTATTTGTATATGTGCACATTTTTTGAAGTCATTTTCACACTGCAGAAAAACCAGTTGAGTTTCAAAATCACTTCTAGCAAGATTTTCATTATTACTCTACCTTTTTCGTTTTACTTAATAAACATTGATACAGTACTATAATGTATGTGTTCTCTACCGTTAAATGATTCACAAATATTAGGCTCATTCATCTTAAAAATAACTCTACAAGGAATATTGAATATCTTTGTTCTAAAACCGTGGAAATAAAAGTTCAGAAGAATTAAGTAATTGGGATAAATAATCATATGGTTAATTTGTGATATGGGATATAGTTTAGGTGTTTTACTCAAATACAAATAAATATAACTTGCTCACAGAAGCTCATGAAACTTTCTCAAATAATAACATTTGGGACATAAAGCAAGTCTGAAAAAATCCATGAAAATTAAAATAATACCCTACATTCTATCTATCACTGATTGAAGATGGATGACTACAACCTCAGAAACAAGTAAAAGCTTTTAAAACCATGAAAAGAGAACTACTCCCTACTAAATAAATGGGAGATGACAAAAATTAATAAAGAAGTTAAAGTCTTTTAGAATTAAATAAAATAAAATTCCAGAACTTCTAGAGATGAGTGAAAATAAAATAATAAATCCAAACCTATGGAAATCAATGAAGTAATTTTGAAGAAGAAATGTCAAAGAACTAAGGACTAATATAAAAAAGAAATTAGAGAGATCAATTACTAGCAAATTAACAACACAGATGAAAGTTATAGAAGACAAAATGAAAATATCACCCAAATTGAGTATATTTCAAGAGGCAATCTATCTCTGTGTTGAAATCAAAATAGAAAAAAAAACCCAAATGAACAAACAAATCATTTTGAAATATAAATGAAACTAATAGAAGAGTCTTTGGGAATATCAGTAAAGTTGAAAAACTTTAAGCCAAATTTGCTAAGAATTGGAGAAAGATTATCTAACAATAGATAACAAAAAAATAACAAAGAAATAGATAACAAGGAAATCATAAGGAACATAAGGACATGATTTGAAAATTCAATCTCAACTAAATTGGAAAACCTGAGGGATATAGATAAATTTCTTGGTGTACTCAAAAAATTAATGTTAAATCAATATCAGATAGATATTTTAAACAGATCTATAATCTATACTCAAACAGGAGTATTCATTTAAATTCTTACAAATGAATCCCAGAGTCAGATAGATTCAGTGCAAAATTATGCCAAATTTTAATTAATAATTAACACAAAAACCTCATCAAACTGTTCTTCAAAATAGAAGAAACATTGCTCAATTAGTTTTATAATCACATAATTATATTGATATCCACAAAAACCAAAAGTATTCAACAAAGAAAATTAATTATGGACCATCTAATGAACATAAATGTGAAACTTCTCACTAAAACATTGGCAAACTAAATCCAAGAACGCATTCTGAAGATCATTCACTATGACCATGTAGGATACAATGATGATTTAACATCTGTAAATCAATAAAAATAATCCCCCATATAAGCAGATAGAAAGACAATAGCACATGGCATTTCATTAGATGCAGAAAATACCTATGACAGAATCTAACACCGTTTCTTGATAAAATTCCCGGGGTGACTAGAGATACTGGACATAAATAATATAATAAAATGATTTATAAGAAGCCCATCACTAACATCTTCCTAAATGTAAAGTAGTTCCAAGCATTTCCCCTAGAATCCAGAGCAAAGAAAGAAGCAATAATTCACAGACTTCCAGTCTATTCAAAATAGACTTGAAATATTAGCTAGAGCATTAATAGAATTAAAAGAGATCAAATAGATACAAACAAGAAAGAAATAACTCAAAACATCTATATTTGCAGGTAATATGATAGCATGAATGACGCTATAAATTGTTCAAGGAAACTTTTGTATCTGATAAAGGTAAGTAGCCAAGTATTAGGATATAGAATTGATACACAAAATAAGAACCCTTCCTGTATACTGATGACAGATATGGAGAATTAAATCAAGGAAGTAACACCCTTAGAATAGCCTGCAAAACCAAATGTAAAATAATGTTTCACAAGGAAATGTTAGCGAATCAAAACACTTATATCAAGAAAAAAATTTTAAGAATTGAAGAAGAAAGTAGAGACTTGAAAGATCTGACAATGACAGTTTGGATTTGAGTAGCTGGCAATGTGGGAAAGATCCTGGAGAAGGTGATGTAAGGAAAACTGTATTGTGAATATACTGTATAAGGATATATTTTCATTAAAATAGATATATTAAATAAGAAACAAAATGGATATCAAGAAAACAAGTAATTCAATTAAGATGAGTTACAGATTTAAAGAGAAATTTTTCAAAACATAAAAATAAAAGGGAACACCCATACAGAAGGGGAGGGGGAGGGGGTTAGGGAGCTGATGGACAGGAAACTGGGAAAGGGAATAACATTTGAAATGTAAATAAAAAATACCCAATTTAATAAAAATGGAAGAAAAAATAACACAGCAAAATTTACAGAAATAGGAAACTGCAAATTGAATCTACATAGACGTTCCATTTTACCAGTCTAGTTTGGTCTTTCCATGGGGTTTCTGTATGTGAAAAATGTGTATTTCTTTGAGACTGTATTTGTTTCTTGTGCGTTCTGTTTGACTCCATTTTTAAAATTTTGTTTTGTCTTATTCTAGTCTGTTTGTTTGTATTTTACATTATTTTTGCATGACTGCTGATTCTTTTGAGAATAAAAACATATGCAGATTTGGGTGGGTAGGGACATGGTAAGAATCTGGAAGTTATAGGGAGGTGTAATCGGAATATATTATGTGAATATATTAATAAAAATATTAAAGAACCAAAAAGACAATGTCTTTTTTAATTAAATTGCTAAGAATGAAAATATTCTAAAATAAAAATGTACATAAAAATTTAAGAAAATATTAAATATCAGTTTATATCAGATTTGAAAATAAATTATACCTTCTCCAGTAGAAAGCTAGTCTTACTAAATAAAAAATATTAGAACTCATATAATGTCTTAGCTTTCATACAAAACTGCATCTGTTTGTTTCATTAGGGTACACTATCTGTATAGCGCAATGTATGCTTGTTGAGTAATTGAATGTGATGTTTGTAAATGTGAGATGGTACTATGTATAATGTATGACACATACATTTGTTATTTCTTATTTCCATAATGTTCTTAGTGCAATCAATTTCCAAAAAGATTATGTCCAGTTCATATCACTGTAGACTTAACTGGTCACACAGATTTGGACTGGTGATATACATCATGGCTGAGAGAAAAGATGGGATTTCAAAGACAGAACAAGAGGAAAATATTGTATTCTCATTATTCTATTCTAGTCCAGCCTACCTAAATCAAATAGACTCCCAGTAGAGCTCAAGTTTAAGTTTCTAGCTTGGGAAAGGGAGGTGGTTGGGGAGGGGGAATACCCTCATAGAAGAAGGGGAGTGAGATGGGATGGGGGCCTTATGGGAAACCGGCAAAGGGAAAAACATTTTGAAATGTAAATAAAAAATATCCAATAAACAAACAAACAAACAAAAGTCCCAACTCTTGTCAAAAGCACCATAGTGTAACCTATGTTTCTCATAGGTGGGAATTTCAGGCACACGCAAACTATGATGGCACATATTTATTAGTTTTCAGGGTTTTTTTTTTTTTTATATAGAAGTCATCAAAGTTACCTAACAGATTAAATGTTCTAAGAAAGGCATTAACTTAAATGACAACTTAATTTATTTTAGATGGTAATGAGTTAAGAATGAGTAATTTAATTATCGTTATTAAAGATTATAAGCCTACATATGTGATGATTTTTACAAGACAAGGGCAGACCTTAAGAACACTCTTATGTAGGTGGAGTGGGCATCTACAGAAAGATCACTCTGAACAAAACTTGTTCATTTTAGATCTAATTAACCTCCATGTGTCATTTGCATTATTAATGTTGTGGGATTATTATTCTGTCCTAATGTGTCTGTATTTCTATTAATATCTCCTACACTAAATAAATAAAAATGATTGTATAACATGACAGTTGTTTTAACTGTTCAGTATGGATCTTTTTGCTTTCTGTGAGTTTATTAAAGACGAACTTGGACAAGTGCTATTTCATGATACGTTTTGAACTTTAATAATACTAAAAGTCAGCATTTTATAAAAATTATTTGAAAAAATGATTTGCAATTAAGAAGTGACTT
Source organism: Rattus rattus (assembly GCF_011064425.1). Lineage (NCBI taxonomy): Eukaryota > Metazoa > Chordata > Mammalia > Rodentia > Muridae > Rattus > Rattus rattus. The sequence goes on from NC_046157.1 coordinate 125,780,213, forward strand.
TCTGTTCTTTATAATATTTAAGCTTTTCTATTAGTTTAAAATGTTTTGTGAGAGAAAGCAGCATTGACCATAAACTTAGTTTTAACATAATGAAGGTATTTATGGTTTACTTGGAGAAGTGATTTCTTTTAAAGGCTCAATGAGGAAAGTTAAAGGCTGAGTTTGAAATATAGTATACTTATACTATATTTGTGAACTTCTAGTCAGGGCATTCCTTTATTTTTTCAGTATCAATATGGTGGTTTTCACACACAGATAAAACTTGTTGGGCATTTTACTGTTCTTAAACTGCTGAGTAGTTGCTCGTATTAATTTCTGATTAGAAATCCTAATTCTGGTTATGGATATGTTAAACTATAATGTCTATGTAGTTCAGGGACTGTATCTAAATTCCATAAGTCAAGTTTGGAAAAATTAATGAAAGTAAATTGTTGCTTTTTTCCAATGATGTCTTAGAATTATGAAACCTATAATTAGTTCTACTTCTTATAGATATTTTAATTGTAACTGGTTTTCAAATCAAGGAAAACTAAATTGCCTTCTGAATACTTATAATTTATTTATCAGAAAATATTATTCAGGTATATATAGATATGCTATTTTATAATCATCCTACTCCAGACTGCTAGAATTTCTTGTATTAAATTGTAACATAGTAACTATCTATTAACACTGATTCTCTTCCCTCTGATCTCCTCAAACTTCTGTAACTACAATTCTAATATTAACTTACTTATGAAATGATTTAAATAACATGGTTCCTCTTTGTTGCTGCATGCTCTATTACACTCAGCATGGTATTTTCAGAATCTTCTTATTTTATCAAATAACACTAACTTTTTTACAGCAGGAATATGTTCTCATGTACATATTTGCCTTTTTTTCTTTATCTATTGATCAGTTTATAGATGCTGGTTGAAAACATTTCTTGGCCATTGTGAAGACTGCTGCAAGAAACATAACAGTGAGTACATCTCTTCAAACATCTGCTCTTGCTCTCTTTTGGTTATCTATGCAGGATGGGGTAGCTTTTGATTTATGCTTTAGAGATCTCCTCAAATGAAACTTCACATGTGATGATATTAGAAACATAATATGTACCAATTAGATGTCATTTCAATAATTTCTTTCTCAAGCTACTGGTTTGTTTGAGTTAATTTTATATCCGGACACTTTTCTGAAGTTGTTTATCAGGTTTAGGAGATCTCTGGTGGAACTTTTGGGGTCACTTAATGTATTATCATGTCATCTGCAGATAGGGATATTTTGACTTCTTCCTTTCCAATTTGTAACTCTTTGATCTCCTTTTGTTGTGTGATTGCTCTGGCTAGGAATTTGAATACTATATTGAATAGGTAAGGAGAGAGTGGGCAGCCTTATTTTAGTGGGATTGCTTCTAGTTTCTTTTCGTTTATTTTGATCTTGGTTACTGGTTTGCTATGTTTTGCTTTTACTATGTTTAGATATGGGTCTTGAATTCCTGAACTTTCCAATACTTTTAACATAAAGGGGTGTTGTATTTTGTCAAATGCTTTCTCAGCATCTAATGAGATGACCGTGTGTGTGTGTGTGTGTGTGTGTGTGTGTTAGTGTGTGTGTGTGTGTGTGTGTGTGTGTGTGTTTTGCATTTGTTTATATGGATTTCATATATTGAACCATCACTGCATCCCTGGGATGAAGCCTACTTGATCATGATGGATGTTCGTTTTGATGTGATCTTGGACTCAGTTTGCAAGGATTTTATTGAGTATTTTTGTGTCAATATTCATAAGGGAAATTTGTCTGAAGTTCTCTATTTTTGACGGGTCTTCGTGTTGTTTAGTCATAAGCCCCACTGAGAAAGAATTGAGTAGTTTTCCTTCTGTGTTTCTATTTTGTGGAATAGTTTGGTAGTCATTAATACCTTTAAAATATTAAGTATATTTCCTGTGATTCGACAAATAATATTTTCAGAAAATATTAATTTCTTCATATTGTATTCAGAATATATATTTTAAGAAGATTTGCAATATCAATAAACTTAAAAGTCTTGTAAACATTGAGAAGTAATAGTAAAGTAATTTTGTAATTTATTTAAGCAGCTTCTAATATTGCATGGCAGGCATTTCAGTATAGTTTAATGTATGGGAAGATATTGATGAACTAAAATATAAATTTTCAAGCAACAGGACTTTTAATACTGAGAAATACACTCTATGGAATAATAATAAAGTATTATTATTCATTTCAATAGTGAAAAAGTATCTTCACAACTAATTGTTTTTCATTTCACAATAAGAAAATGTAGCTCACACATACATATTTGTTATATATTCTAATTATACCATAATTATAGTGAATGATAGACAACTTCATTTTAGTTTCTGGCCATAGGAAAGTGGTATTATTCACAAACTAGGAAATTTAGCATCACCTGTTTGGCTACTCTGGTCCATAACTTCCATGTATGAAACAGGAGTTATGGTTACTGTCTTTGAAACTTGGAACTAATAATGTGTATGCCTGGAAGAAACTGATCACTTGGCATGCTCTGGCTTCCCACATTCTGGGATAAATATTAAAACAAATGTCCACTCACCCTCCTGTCATGCCTCCTCTCTTCCCTCATCCAGTGTCCACTGCCATGTTGTCTATAATGACTATTTTTCTGATATTTCTATTTAACTTACATTCTTAATTGAGCTTTTCATCACATTAATTCTTAGTATGTTTTTATGAATGATTATAAAAAATAATATTTTTTCCTGGGAAATTATTTACTTTCTTCAAAGTCCTGTACAACTCATTCATAATTTTTCATCTGAATGCTAACATTTTTCTCTTTAAGGACCCATCATCTTGTCTTTCATATAATACTCTGTAATTTTATATTACTGTTCATCTCCTAAACACCTTGACCATGAGATTTGTTCTCTCTCTCTCTCTCTCTCTCTCTCTCTCTCTCTCTCTCTCTCAGTGGATCTCATTTTGGAAAGGTAATATTGCCATCTTTTTCAAAATATGCCACTTTTTAATAACTGTAGAAATAATAAAGCATATTATTATATAGTACAATTGCATAAATTATGTGACTATATATGTATTATATGCATAATTATAAGTACTATATGATATATGATATGGTTATTATATATCATTTATTTCATATATATTATATCATCAAATATCGTATATCATATATTATATAATAATATTATTATATTAAAAAGTTGTATATTACCCTAATAAAGCTGAGGAGTACAACTAAGAATATTTTCACATAGGTTGGTTAGTTACTGTATAATTATTATTTGTTTCCAACAGGTCTGTGATCTGAAAACTTTCGCATTCTTTCAGATTTAGTATCACATTATGACTCACTTCATAGCTGATTGACAAATTATTTTAGGTTAAAATCTGGTAGCTAAAAGCATGGTTTCCAAATTGGGAAGTACATTAAAATATCTAGTTCAGAAGTTAAAAAAAAAACATTGACTCACAATCTAATAATAGATTATAGATGGACCTTTTCCAAAATTTCAGTAAAAGATTTTCAGATTTTATTTCATTTACTTAATTGGTGAAAAGTGGAACATAATTTTAATAGCACAGTGGACAAAGTCTTTCTAGCAAAATGAAATGCAATTAATATAATAGTATGGTTTGAAACAAAGGCAAAAGCTCCATAACTTTGCCCTCAGAATGTAGAAGACTATTTATTACTGTTTTGTTCATGTTTGTGAAATATAATAATAATGCCATCAGAAGAAGCTAAAAGACCAAAGAAGACAGTATCATAGAAAAATCGTAAAGACAGCTTCTTGTATAAAAAAATAGGGTTTTTATTTTCTAGTTTGGTATCTGATACAGAAATGAAAGCATTAAAGACTAACTGGGGGCAGTAAATACATTTAATGCATTCCTGGCAGAACACACGTAAGAGAATACACAGATCAATTATAAGACTTGCCAACTCCTATCTATCACAGTATACACAATCTCTTTCTAATTCATTGCAGAGTCTATCTTTCCTCATATAAAGTTATTTGTGGTTATTGTAAAATTTGAAAATAAAATTATGGAGTTAATAAGCCAATTTCAGGGTATTTTTTTACACTAGACTTTTTCACACTATTGGAGCATATATTTTAATGAACAAATAGTATTTTTCTTCCATGAAAACAAAAGCATTCTCTTGAAAAAGTCAGGCAAATTATTAAATAATATATTTGAGACCCTTAAAATTCAATTTTTCATAAATTAATTAGAAGATATAGATCAAACATCAATATGGTCATATGTTCGTGCAGAAGTGTGGAGTTTTGCTAAACTACATACCTATAAATACACACACATATATGTATATGGACAATTTAACTTATATGTGAACAAAAGTAAGTTCTTTCAGAGGAATAATCAGAAGAGTGAATAAACTATAATAATGTTTTAAACAATTCAAGTACTAACTTCTAATAAAAATCTTCAACAACAGCTATGTTCTTGGTAGTAATTTTTTAGATTGTTTTTCAAACTTTGAAAACTAACAAGGTCCAGCTTGTGTATGAATGTGCTTGTGTGTCAGAATGGGTGGATATAAAAGATAAGCAGCTTGTTTCAGAATACCTCTTTGCCTTCTCTACGGCTGAGAATGAATCGTGGTGAAAGATAAGACCTTTTTTGCCTAAATTTAAACATGGCTTTATACTGATTTTAAGGTCTCTAGAATAGTCATAATTTTCTGAGTGTTTGTTTTCTGCCCACATTGTTCACAGGCTCATTTGAATTGATTATTAAGAAGGGAGAAGTATACATTTATTCTCTATCAGACGCCTCTGGCTAGATAAAAACTTAAAACTTCAAAGGATTATCATATGTAACTTCCCAGAAAATGTATGGTAATATGTGTCTACCTAGCAATTATGTCTCTTATCCCATTACATAAAGTAGTAAGCAGAATCCTACAGTGTTTGTATCTCGTAATTTTGAGTCCTTCATATAAAGCAGGAATGTATATTTATCAGTGCTGATATCAAAGCCTAATAATATTTAAACTTGTTACCTACTCGTCCTCTTCAAAATTTAAAAACTTAAAATCATTCAGGGACTGTACGTGGAATTCATGTGGCTCCCTTTCTACGAAATTTCTGAAAATTTGCACTATGTTAAATTTCAGTACTTAGAGAATGATACATGGGAGAAAAATAATCCCAGATTATCCCAAAAATAACTGAGAAGGGATTAGTGCAAGTGAGAGGAAATAAAATGAAAGACTTCAGTTAGAACCTTAGGTTTAGTACAGTCAAGATTAAGATTGTAACAGGTATATCACCACTATGGAAATGTCAGAATCAGTTCCAAAGCAACTTTGGTAAAATCCATGGATTTGACACAAGGTCTATGTGAAAATTCTGATGAAAACACCCAGAAATTTAGGTATATAATTTTTAAAAGCCTGTTAGGTATCGTAAGTACACATGAAGGCCTGAGAAGTAGCTTTGAATTCATCAAAGATCTTGTTCTTTCTAAGTCCCATTATTAGTGGGTCTGTGAAAAACAGCCTGGTTACTGGTTAAGGCTCAAAATCCCATAGAAGGCACAGTAGGAGTGGGAGGAGTTTCACCTGATTCCAGGACATCAAGTTCCTGTCACTAGCGGCAGCACCCATAGACTTGTAGCCATCAGTCACATAAGGGCAATGCCCCAAGTCCTTCCACATACAGATGACATGAACTGTTGTCGTGTAGGCTCAATACAGATCTCGATTTTAATGAGGTACCAAAAGGCTTGGAGGACTTAGCCAATAAGATTTCCTTCCCAGATAGTCCTCCCTGAAAAGGGTATCTAACCTTAAGCCCACCATGAGTAGTGGGGTATGGTTTTACTCATCCACTTTTCGCCATGACAATAAATGTCTTAAAGCCGTGGATTACCTTTTTTCATCAGGATCCATGTGGAGCAGAGGAGAAGGTCTCCTACAGAGACGCTGTCTAATCTCCCATAGAAGGTCGCTCTGTGCTCCCAGCCACGACCTCCAAACCAAATCAAGCCCAAGACAGCCACCACTGTCAAGCCAAATACTCCCTCCTCTCAGAACCAGTGGAATACTCCTGCTTTCCTCCTCAGCCCTGAGCTAGATCTAGCCTTCAGGCCCCCATTCCATTCTCAGCTCTTCCACAGCTTTCAAAGGTGCCTGGATGCCTGAGAGCCTGAGAACAAGATGGCCCCAGCTTCACCACAAGCCCAGGGACCTCAAACCAGATCCAGCTGTCCCACGCTTCAGACTGTGCTTCTTCAATCCTAGAATCATGTCCCGGGGCTGGCATACAACCCAACATGTGTCCGGTGATAGTGTAGGAAAAGCATTGTCACTTCAGGCACCCTGCCTCCTAGATTGGCTGTGCCTTACAGCAGAATGGATGCAGGACCCCCAAGCCTACACTTATTTCTATGTATGTATGTATGTATGTATGTATGTATGTATGTATGTATGTATTTATTATTTTTTCTTGGATATTTTATGTCTTTCCATTTCAAATATTATCTCCTTTCCCCCCTCTCCCATACCTTTTTCCTCACCCCCTGCTTATATGAGGTTGTTCCCATTTCCATTCACCCACTCCAAACTCAAGACTCTGGCATGACCCTACACTGGAGCAACAAGCCTTCACAGGACCAAGGGCTTTTGCTCCTATTGATGCTCGACAATGTCATTCTCTGCCACATATGTGGCTAGAGTCATGGGTCCCTCCATGTGTACTAATTGGTTGGAGGTTTAATCCCTGGAAGTTCTGGTGGGGTTTGGTTAGTTGATATTGTTATTCTTCCTATGGTGTTGCAAACCCCTTCAACTCCTTCAGTCCTTTCTCAAACTCCTCCATTGAGGACCCCATACTCAGTCCAATGGTTGGCTATGAGCATCTGCCTTTGTATTTGTGAGTTCTGGCAGAGCCTCTCAGGAGAAAGATATATCAGCTCCTGTCAGCACACACTTTTTGGCATCCAAAATAGTATCTGGGTTTGGTGACTGGATATGGTTTGGATTCCCAGGTAGGACAATCTTTGGATGGCCTTTCCTTCAGTCTCTGCTCCAAATTTTGTTTCCGTATTTCCTCCTTTGAGTATGTTGTTCCCCCTTTTAAGAATCCTCACATTGGTCTTCCTTCTTTGTGACCTTCATGTAGTCTGTGAATTGTATCTTGGGTATTCTGAGCTTTTCGGCTAATATCCAATTAACAGTAAGTGCATACCATGTATGTACTTTTGTGATTGGGTTACCTCATACATGATATTTTCTAGTTCCATCATTTGCCTAAGAACATCATGAAGTCATTGTTTTTAATAGCTGGGTGTACCCCATTGTGTAAACATACCACATTTTCTGTATCCATTCCTCTGTTGTACAACATCTGGATTTTTCCATCTTCTGGGTATTATAAATAAGGCTGCTATGGACATAGTGGAGGATGTGTTCTTCTAAACACTCCTATAATACCTAAATAAGTAGAAGCAGTCAATAATAGTCTCCAATCAAAAAAACATAGGACCAGATGTGTTTAGTGCAGAATTTAATCAGAACTTTAAAGAACACACAATACCAACATTCTTCAAAATATGCCACAAAATAGAAACAGAAGAAATGCTCTTTATAACACCACATTTATGATTATACCTAAACCACACAAAAACACAACAAATAAAGAGAACTTTAGATCACTTTTCCTTATGAATATTGATGCAAAAATACTAAATATAATTCTTGCAAACTGAATCCAAGAACACATCAAAACAATCATCCACCATGATCAAGTAGGTTTCATCCCAAAGATATAGAGATGGTTCAATATATGGAAATTCATCAACATAATCCACTATACAAAAATAATCAAAGAAATAAACCACATGATTTTCTTATTAGTTTCTGAGAAAGCATTTTAAAAAATTCAGCAACCCTTCATGTTAAAAGCATCAGAGAGATCAGAAATTCAAGGCCCATACCTAAACACAGTGAAAGCCATATACAGCGAAAGAGTAACCATCATCAAACTAAATGGAGGGAAACTTGAAGCAATCCCACTAAAATGAGGGACTACATAAGGCTGCCCACTCTCTCCTTACCTATTCAATATAGTACTCAAATACCTAGCCAGAGCAATTAGACAAGAAACAGTCAAAAGGATAGAAATTCGAATAGAACAAGTCAACATGTCACTATTTGCCGATATTATGATAGTATATTTAAGTGACCCCAAAATTCCCACCAGAGAACCCCTAAACCAGATAAACAACTTCAGCAATGCGGCTGGATATAAAATTAACTCAAACAAATCAGTAGAGCCTTTCTCTATTCAAAGTATAACATGCTGAGAGAGAATTAGTTAAACGACACCTTCACAAATAATAGCAATTACCTTGGTGTGACTCTAACCAAGAAAGTAAAAGTACTATATGACAAGAATTTCAAATGTCTGGACAAAGAAATGAAAGAAGATCTCAGAATATTGATAGATTTCTCATGATTATGAATTGACAGGATTAATATAGTAAAAATGGCCATCTTACCTAAAACAATCTACAGATTCAATGCAATCCCCATCAAAAATTCAACTAAATTCTTCATAGAGTTAGAAAGAACAATTTGGACATTCATTTGAAATAACAAAAATCACAGATAGTAAAAACTACTCTCAACAATAATAGAACTTCTGGGCAAATCACCATCCCTGACCTCAAGTCATATTATAGAGCAATAGTGATAAAGACTGTAAGGAATTGGTACAGAGACAGGCAGGTATACCAATGAAATAAAATTGAAGATCAAAAAATGAATGGTCATTTGACCCATGACAAAGCAGCTAAAACTATCCAGTGGAAAAAAGACAGTATTTTCAACAAATGTTGCTGGTTCAACTGGAAATCAGCATGTAGAAGAATGCAAATTTCAATTCATTCTTATACCCTCCACAAAGCTTAAGTCCAAGTTTATCAGTACCTACATGTAAAACCAGATATACTAAAATTAATTGAAGAGAAAATGTGGTGGCTTCATGAAATTCATAGGCAAATGGATGTAACTAGAAAAACATCATCCTAAGTGAAGTAACCCTATCACAAAAACACACATGATACATACTCACTGATAAGTGGATATTAGACCAAAAGCTTGGATTACCCAAGATACAATCCACAGACCACATGAAGCTTAAAAAGAAGGAAGACCAAAGTGTGGATTCTTCACTTCTTCTAAGAAGGGGGAATGAAAATATTCATAGAAAAAGATATAGAGACAAAGTTTTAGATTAGAGACTGAAGAGATGGCCATTCAAAGCCTGCTCCAACTGGAGTTCCAGCTCATATACATACAGGCACCAAATCCACAAAATATTGCTGATGCCAAGAAGTGCATGCAGACAGAAGCCTGATATAGCTGGCTACTGAGATGCACAGCAAATATAAAGGCAAATGCTCACAGCCAACCATTGAACTGAGAAAGCGGGCCCCTTGGCAGAGTAATTGAAGGAGCTGGAGAAGTTTGCAACCCCATTAGATCAACAATACCAACCAAACAGAACTCCCAGGGACTAAACTACCAAACAAATAGGACACATGGCTCCAGCTGAATATGTAGCAAAGGATGGCTCTGTTGTGCACCAAAGGGAGGAAAAGCCCTTGGTCCTGCCAAGGCTGGACCCCCAGTGTAGGGGAATGTCAGGGTAGTGAGGGGGGGAAGGGATGGGTGGTTGGGTGTGGGAAAGTGGATAACATTTGAAATGTAAATAAACCCCCCCCCAAAAAAAAAGTGGGAAAGAGTCTTGAACACATGGGCATACGGGAAAATTTCCTGAACAGAACACCAATGGCTTATGCTCTAAGACCAAAAATCTACAAATGGGGCCTCGTAAAATTGCAAAGCTTTTGTAAGGCAAAGGAGACTATCATTAGAAGAAAACAGCAACCAACAGGAAAAATATCTTTATCAATCCTATATCTGATACAAATAACCAAAGTTCAGAAAATCAAATATCCCTATTAAACATGGGATACAGAGCTAAACAAAGAATTTTCAATTGAGGAATATTGGATTGCCATGATGCACTAAAGAAATGTTTAACATCCTTAGTTATCAGGGAAATGCAAATCAAAACAACCCTGAGATTCCACCTCATACCAGTTAGAATGGCTAAGATCAAAACCTTAAGCAGTGACACATGTTAGATAGGATGTGATAAAAGAAGAACACTCCTTCATTGTTGGTGGGATTTCCAGCTGTTAAACCACTCTGGAAATCATTCTGGTGGATCCCCAGAAAATTGGACATCCTTCTGTGAAGCATTATTATCAGAGCATGAATGTGGACACATTTAACCTTATACTAGGTTTTAAAAAGAGTTAAATGGAAAGTGTCAAAAGAGACTTTTGACAGGTATACATTTGGCTGTTACAGGAAAAAAAAAACAGAAGTCAAAGACAAGAATGTTGTATATATTTAGAAGAAAGTATGTCAACAACACCTACATATGAGTAACACAAAATAAAACTATAGATTTGTTAGAGAGCATTAGAAACCAGGTAAACACTGTCAAGGTATATTTGTTCTTACTTATACGCTCTTAGTTTTACATAAAGAATCAAGAATTTAAACTTAGGCTAAAAAAAACAAATCACCATTATTATATGTGATGGTATTTCTACTTAGAAGTTAGTATTCTTTAACTTTATGTATAAAATAGAAAAAATATGAATTTCTTGTGGTAAAAATTAGTTGAGTATTTCTTCCCCCACCTTTGATCATTCGGTTTATAAACAAATGACAGAAACTCTTTATATTCATAATAAGAAATAATATCATTTAAGCTGGGCAGATATCAAACCTCTAAGTTATTTTTCCTACTTCCCTGTCAACAACCTGAAGCTATAATTTGCCCTGTTCCATATGCGCTGTGCTTACTCTAACTGGCCATGTTTCATGATTCACTTACTATGTGGAATCTTCTGCTCTCCTCTATTCATTGTGGTCTATGCATCAGACCTCAGGCCTAGGAACTAAAGCCCTCCCACCTCCCTTCTGCCCAGCTACAGGCTGTAGACATTTTATTGACCAATAAGGAACAACTTGGGGGGCAAGAATACATTGCATCAATTGGTGTACATGAGGATCTCCTCATTCTTGTAGGCAACCAGTAATTGAAGGCTTATATTTACCATTATAATATATATCAACATATAAAATCTCAACAGAGTTTGATGTTCAACAATAAGAAACATCATAGAAAATTTAATACAAAATAAATAATAATATGATAATTAATAAGTTAATTAATAAGATAATTAATAAGATATTTAAATAATTAGGTATAAATGTTGAAAATATGAATATTTATTTAAAATTAATATACCAAAATCTCAATGTCCATGGGAATCAGAAGTATAAATATTCTAAATTTCTTTACTGTCTTCTTTACTGATCCATGAACTGTGATGTTTGCTTTCTAAATGTTTATTAATATTTTATATATATTGTGTACAATTTCTAGACTATATCACTAGTATATGTTTTCAAAATTACAAATTAATTGAAATACTGTGACATGCTATAGATTGAATAAAATCATTGCTGTTTAAACCTGTTGTTTAATCCGTAGAATTTCATGAATGCATGATTTTCATTTGAAAGTTTTCTTCAAATATTAAACATTATAAATAATAGTCTTATAAGAAAATACTTTATCAAAAAGTCTTTCGAAATTGCAAATATTTATATTATTATATCAAGTACAAATTAATATATTTTGAAACTCTAGTATCCCTAAACACATATTTGGTATGACTTATTGCAATAACAAATCTTTAACCATGTTTACTTACAGAAAATAGCTCAGAAAAGAAACATCCTGGGATATTAATACATTGGAGTATCAATGATTTCTCTATGCATTAAGGTATTCTTTTTTCTTACTTGTCTTTATTTCAAATGCACAAAAATCATAGTGAACTCAAGTACTTTTAATTTCATTCTCAGTTGGATGTATTTGACAATAGCATCTTTTTATGTTTTCTCTAAACAGACAAGGTATTGTTCATCTCCTCTCTCTTCCTTCTTCCAAATAATTAGTAAACTATTCTCCTTTTTTTCTGTCATGCTCCTTCTTATAAAGAGCCACATTCATTCTTCTTAGGAGTAGCCTTAGGTTTCACAAGGTATTTCTAAAAGTTTTTAAAATGAAATATTATTCTATACAAAGCAATAATCTCTCCACCAGATGTGTTACATTATAAACTGTCAAGAATTGCTATTACATGTGCATGAAACAATTACCTTTTACATATTATATGACAATATATCACTGGGTAATATAGCTCTAATTGATTTTTGCATATATATAAACAATATTTGTATCTGAATAATTTAATTCAAGTACTTAGTTTTCTCAATGCACTTGTTTAGACAATATGCAAATTTATTTATGTTTATTGCTTTTTATCTTATACTTTTAATTGAATAAAAATTTTACATACTTTTAAAATCTTATATAATTGCGAAATAAATACTAAAACTATATTAAATATAGGGTTTTCAGATTTCCTTCATAAACATATTAACAGACAAAAAAGGTTTAATTTTTTTTAATCTTTATCTAGTTGGTGGGAATTTATCCCATTTACAGGCAAAAGAAGCAGGATTAGTAAAGTGACTTGACAGATTCACATCTAGCAAGATATTGTATCCTGTTTCAGCTACTAAATTTTAAAAACAGCATCTAGGTCTTAAACCTACATGAATCCTTGGGATTTCTATTAGTGAAAATATTTACTTTGACTTGAATGATCAATTTCTATTTAATTTGTGCCACCTAATGAGATTTTTTTTTGCACAGTAGTGGATATTTTTTAACATTGTGGACAGATGATTAATATTTATTTGAAGTAAATGTTTACTTCTATTTTATTAGTTTGAAATGAAGTGCTTTACTATGTAACCTTCTGCCTGTACTCAGATTCAAATTCCAAATCCTGAAAAGAGGCATTTATTTATTTATGCAAGTATACACTATATTTCCTTCTGATTGACTAATTTAGAGTTATCACAAATGCGTCTTACTGGTCTTGATTTACTTAGTTGTTCAAATATGTGTTGTGGCTGAGAAGGATTATTTCCACCATAAAATATGTTGCATCTATAATAATTAAATAAACAATAAATGTGTGTCACTAAAATATGTAAAACATTGCACATTTTGCTTAATTTAGTATTACTTTCTTCTATGTTAAACTCAAATAACTCATAAAACCTCCTGGTCTCTATTGGGTTTAAAATCTGTCACTGTCATAATGTAGATATTCAACATTAGTCATTAATCTTTGGGTAGAATGTGGTTTTAGACTAAAAAATTCCAAGGGATTAATTATGCCCTAATTATCTCTTTACTCTTTTATTGTATTTTTTCTTTCCTATCAAGCAAAAATATTTGTAAAAGTCCTGAATTAAAAAGTGCTGAAACTCAGGGTATGACTATCATAAAAGTATAAAGGAAGAGATAAATAGCACTGAGACATGAACCATCTAATAATACTTTATTTCAGGACTAAATATGAGAAAGTGCTAAGAATATTCTTTTCAATATTTAAACAATATTGAAATGAATGTAAGGAAGCAAATTCATATAAATGAAATTCTGTAAAAAAAAGGTGAACACATGTTAAAGTGACACTACATGTTAAAGTGACAACAAATGATCCCATGTTCACTAAATTTGTTAACAAATATTACTCTCAGCTTTTAGTATATTTTATCTCATTCAAAAATATACATTATTAATTTCTAGTGTATCATATATTAAATTAAATACTTTAACCTAAAACATGGATAATTTAGTGATGCCCTATCATTTTCTAAAAGGTAAATTAAGTGTACTGACAAAACCAGACATACATAACAATGAAAATTACAGAAAATCCAGAAATAAAACCACAGCTCACAGTCACATTTAGTAAATAAAATATTTCACATAATTTTCCATTCCCTTTTATTCTTCAAAAACTTCCCATGTACCCCTTTCTCCCTCTCAAATTTTTGATTTCCTAATTTTTTCTTAAAAAGTAGTTAATTAATGTGATGATAATAACACATTCAATACAGCATACTTAAAACACTGGATAGACATGTTTGAAAAAAAGAAGCTTTTGTCAAATTTATTACACTGTACAAATTTGCTTAAAATTGATCAAATACCTTAATTTAAAACATGAAACTATTGAAGAAATACATAGATAAAACACTGTATATTATAATCACAGATAAAAACTGTTGGAGAAGTGTCAGGAGCCATCATAGAAGAGGCTTAAAACTAGCAAATGATCTTTCTGAGATGAGTCAATTTTGGATTAAAATCTTCAATGTATTTGTTCCAGTAGGCAAGGCCTATGAGAAATTCATTTTATGAAAGATGCCTGCTATTAATATGCTTTGTCTGGTATTATTAAATATACTTAGCAATTACTAGATATTAGCTGACCATTTCGAGCAGAACTCTGCAGAACAACGCAGAAGTATTGTCTAGGAATGATGGTATATAGACACATGGTTGAATTCTTAATCTTTAATCATAATACTATAAGAATTTCTAAAATTATATTAGTAATTATTAAGCTATCTTACAGTGGGTCTGCTATTTGTTTCTCTATAATTATCAAATCCACAATAAGAACTCTCCCAGTCTTTAGTGTCATGAGTTAATTGCTTCTGAGATAGCAAGCAGGCACCTAGTACTCAGAGCACATACCAAGAGTTTTTAAAAAAATTAAAGAAAGGTCATAAAAATGAACTATTTACAATAGGTACCTGAATAGAAGATAAAATAGTGACTAGGTTTATCTATAAAAGTCTTCACTAATATTTACTCACAAATAGTTATGGTTTTTAATGCTCCATGAACCTATTGAGCTAAGGACAGATGATGAATGCTTAGCCAGGTAATTACTCCTAATAGATATGCATATAAAAATATCTCTGTTGTAAATGTATAATGAATATTGTAAATGGACTCAATGTATGATTTCAATATATGTATAAACTTGTGATGAACATTTATCATGTGATCTTTTACTTTGAATGTGTAAGGGCTGAGGAAAAAGAAAGGAGAGCACTCTTCTTCTTGTCCTGCTTTTCTAAACATTCATATTTCTGTTTTCGTAGCACTACTTATCCCCTTTTTCCCCCTTAGATCTCTTATCCCCCTTTTCTTACAAGCCATTTTACCCTTTTCTTAGAGAGCTTCCATAGGAAACCTCTTTAGAACATAGAAATAAAGGCCAAAACCACTATTCAAAGTATCTATCCCTTTTTCTTCCTGAGAATTAACCTAGCAGGCTGAAAGTTTGAACAGTGCAGTGCATGGTGAGATAGAACAAAAGCTGCTTTACTTAATCTCCTGCTGTTTTAAGATGAGGTGCCAGACAGTTTCTCATCTCAGACAACTCAGAAGTCAGGTCATCTGCAGTAGAAAAATGACATAAACTAAGATAGGTCAATGTTTTTGTGTTTTTTTTTTCTGCCCCTGGAAGAAGTAAACAAGAAAGAAGACTCTCTGGGGACAACTTCTGGTAGAATAGAGCTAAATAGCAAAGGGAATGTTCCCAAGTTCGAACCAATAAGATAAAATGCAATTAAAATGACAGGAAACAGCCTAGGATACCACCTCACAGTACACAGATGGCTTATACAGTGGAGTAAAAATTCTAGTAAGAGCTCTGGCTTGGTGGTCAATATCTAGAATATACAAAAATTAAAAAATTAAGATCCTAAAAGAAACTGTCCATTAAGATCCAGGACAACTTGGCACCTTCAAATCAAAGCTATCACACTATAGCTAGCCCCAGATATCCTACCACAACCCAAGCACAAAAAAGGACTTTAAATACAACCTTATAAAGATGATAGATGCCTTGAAAGAAGAAATAAATAAATCCCTGAAGAAATGGAAGAAAATATAATGAAACACTTGAAGGAAATGAATAAAATTGTTCAAAACCTGGGGGAAATCTTCAAATAAGATTAAATGAAGTTAAAATGGTATCGAGCAGCATAGTATACTACTATTACAGTACACAGAGGGCTTATGCAGCAGAGTAAAAATGTCAATGACATGTCAGGGTGGGGATCAATATCTAGGATGCATACAAAACTAAAAATTAAGTACTTAATTTAAACTGTCAATCAATAAATGGGCAAACGACATGAGCAACAATTTTGAAAATCAGCAACATAATAGGCCAATAAAGTACAAATAGCCAATGAACGTTTGTCAAATACACAATATATATCATGAAATGCAAGCTAAAAGATGAGATTTGTACCTCACCAAAACTAGAATTTTGTAGATCAATAAAATATAATAAGATGAAAAAATAAAAACATGTTAGCAAAGATAGCAGGAAACGGCAGCCTTCCTCACTGTTTGTGAGAATAAAATCTGGTACAACTCCCTCCAGAAATCATTTTGGTGTTTCTGAAAATAAATTAAAACTGCAAATACTATAATACTCACTGACAATACTGCTGGACATATATTGGAAGAAGAGCTTTCTGCAGTACAAATAATTGCACAGCTAAGTTTCTTGCTTCTTCAGTCAAAATAAATTTACATACATATATGTAATTTTCACACACACACACACACACACACACACATATATATATATATATATATTGATTCAAATAAAACTTCCACATATTTTCTCTTATAAGAGTATCTTAGGTTTTAAGTGTGTATGTGTTTCTCTCTCTCTCTCTCTCTCTCTCTCTCTCTCTCTCTCTCTCTCTCTCTCTCTCTCTTTGTGTGTGTGTGTGTGTGTGTGTGTGTGTGTGCGTGTATGTGTGTGTTTACATACAGGTATAATTTTAGGATTAGTTTCATAAAGCATGACAAAAGAAATTAGGGAAAAATGAGTTTTTAGAGAAAGACAGGTTAGTAGGACATATGTGAGATTGGGAAATTGTCTAGAAAAGCTGGAACTATACAAGGTAAATTCATGTGCTGAGAAC
Source organism: Rattus rattus (assembly GCF_011064425.1). Taxonomy (NCBI): domain Eukaryota; kingdom Metazoa; phylum Chordata; class Mammalia; order Rodentia; family Muridae; genus Rattus; species Rattus rattus. The sequence continues at coordinate 125,797,230 of NC_046157.1, forward strand.
AAGTTGTGGTGAGAGGACTGAGCTGGGCTGATTCCATGACAGACTGCAAACTGGAAGTTAGAGAGTTAGGCCTGTTTTATTAGTTTCTGTTTGTTTCCTAGTACTGAATTACTAAGCCTAAGTTTCTGTTAGTGTCTGTTTCTTAGTTTCTGTTTCCTAGAACTTAGTAGCCCCCAAAGTCTCCAAGATCTTAGCCAATCTTAGAGTTACTTCTACCCCTAGATAATAAGCTAAGCAATCAAGGTAAAGGTCACCTCCTCCTCTTTGGAATTCCCATAGGCCTGTGTAAAAGTGAGCCTGGAAGCCCCTCAGTGGGTCTTCATTTTTATATGTGTACTCCAGCATGCTGTACATCCAGAATAACTCCTCTTTGCTTTTGCATACGATTTGAGTCCAGGCTAACATTCTTTTTGCCATTCGTAAATGCTTAAATTTGGTACATTTTCTGGGAATTGCAGGAAACCTGAGCTGAAATAGTTAAGTGTTTTTAGGGTAGTTTTATTTTCCTCCACCAATTGGTAAGCTCAGGTGCCTAAATGACTATTGTTTTGTCTGTCTCTGTGTTTCTGTTCTGAGTTAACATTCAAAAAGAAGGTGAAGGTTATAAGGACACAGTAAAGGAGGACTCTCCCTAAACCCATCTGATTGTGGTTCTTTAATCCTCTTTTGCACAGTGAAGGAGACTGGTTAAGATAGCATTCCTGGTTTGCTATTATTTTATCCTTATTATTCCTAAGATGAGACAGGCACAGAACATCCCACTATGCTTGGTCCTGAGTTATTTAAAGAACTACTACAGAGTTGCAGAAGACTAGAATCTGGTTGTTTGTCCAGAAAAACTAACCAAAATTTTCAAGAACAAGGGCCCCCCCCCCTTTTTTTTCTTTTTTTCAGAGCTGGGGACCGAACACAGGGCCTTGCACTTGCTAGGCAAGCACTCTACCACTGAGTTAAATCCCCAACCCAAGGGGCCCCTCTTTAAAGTAAACCCAAGGAGGGAATTTTCTACCCACCCCCACTCCACCCACAGAGTAGAAGCTATAGTCTATGAGGCCATGGCCTATCTGGACCAGGTGTCCTATATCACTGGCTAGGCTGTCTCTGGTTGAGAGGCCTCCTGACTAGACAAAGTCCTTTTTTCACTGTTCCTTATTCAGCTTTCCTGGAGGGAGTGCTGACTTGATCACCTGCTTTAAACTCCTCCCTCTACCCCCCTGCAGAGGATTTCTGCTACCACTGTTACCAAGCCCCTGCCCAAACATCACAGTCAGAGGTGGTAAATGATCCTGGCTCTACCTGGAGTTCACTCGACACTCAGCCTGTTTTGCCCAGAGGGAATTTCCACAGAAGCAAGATTCTATTATGACCCTACTCCTCAGGGCCATAGGACCTCCTGGAGGGGGCAGGGGAGGGACTTTATAATATAACACCACTTTGCTACGAATGACTTTTACAATGGGAAGTTACAAGGCCCCAAATTCTCAGAGAAAACATCATTCTAATATCGCTTTTGGATTCCATAAGGTTGACTTACCAGCTGACTTGAGATGATTGCCACAACTGCTTCAGGTCATCTTCACTCTTGAATAGAGGGGGAAAAATTGTGGGTACTGCCTGGAAATTGGTTACAGGAGCAAATGGGCTACCCAACCATATCCAGGACAGTATTGATGCAGCATTTCCTCTGACTCATCCTGATTGGGACCATAGCACTGATTTAGTTAAGGGGAGGCTCAAGGTTTACCACCAGGTTCTAAGGAGGGAGGGGTGCTCCAAGAGGCTATAAGGTGCCCTACAAATTTGTCCAACATAAGTCAAATACTGCAGGGAAAGGATAAATCACCAAGACATGTTCTAAAAAGACCAATGGAGGCCTATAGTACCTACATTCCATTTGACTCAGAAGCCAGAGAGAACCAATCTGCCATAAACATGGCTGTTATCAATCAAAGAGCCCCTGACATTCATTGGAAATTTCAATGCCTGCACAGCTACGCATGTAAACAATTAATTAAATTAGTAGGCATAGCTAAAGATGTTTTCAACAACAGAGAGACCCCAAGGATCAACAGGCTTGAGGATTGGTGAGAATACTGCTTGTCACTGTGAGTTGCAGCCCCCAAGGTGAAAAAGAGCTGAAGAATCTAGCTCATGGAAGTGGCAGAGATAAGCCAATACTCATTGAAGAAAAAACTCACCCTTTATTAGGGAGGGACCAATGCTCCTACTGCAAAAAGGCCATTGGAAAAATGATTGCCTTAAGAACCAACACACTTTTTTTTTTAAAAAGCCATTAAAAAAATTGCCCCAAGGACCAAAGCATAGATTGCAAAAATAGCCAATCAACCAATCAAACAACCAAACAACCAAACAACCAAAAATCCAGACAAAAGGCCATTGAAAAATGATTGCCCTCAGAAAAACTTCAGAAGAGGCCCAAATGTTATGCAGTTAGAAAAAAGTGATAACTGAGGGTGCGGTGATCATCTTCCCTCCACAAGCCCTAGGTGACCCTTAAAGTGAGTGAGAAACCTATAGACATTCTAGTGAACTTGTTCACAAAACACTGTTTTGAAACAACTGCTGGGGCTACTGTCAGGTAAGAAAACATTGTTACAGGGGACAAGGGCACCAAACCTTACTCATGGACTATGGAAGAATGGTGTTCTTTGGAATGGGACCCATAATTCATTCATTTATGGTCTTTTCTGAATACCCAAACCCTGCTGCAGAGAGACCTCTTTACCAAATTGGAGTCCAAATCCATTTTGACCTAAAGGGGTGGAATTGGTAGATAAGAATGATACCATTTATTCTGGCTTTTGCCCTAAAGAGAAATACAAATTATTTCTTCAGCCAACCCAATCACAGAGCCCATTGTTCCATATATTTCTAACAAAAGGCCCCATGGTCCTGGCAGAAATAACAACAACAACAACAACAACAACAACAACAACAACAACAACACAAAAACAAAACAAAACCACAAAAAAAAATAAAACAACAACAGGATTCTTACAAGATTGGGCCACAATTCTTGTAGAATAAAAACAGAGGCTGTTCCAGGTCAAATAAGGCAATACTCAATGCCCAATGAAGTTAGGACAGGGATCACCTCCCATATCAACTAGCTCTAAGAAAGATTTTTTAACCCCTTTCTAATTAGCATGAAATATCCTTCTTCTTCCAGTCAAAATACCTCACTCCCATGACTATTGGCCTATGCACATCTTGAGGAAAATAAACAAGAAGATGGAAATTATTTTTCCAAAAGTTCTAAACCCCTACACCCTGTGGCAGAGCCTCCCCTGGTACAGGCTATGCACATAATGCTTGTCCTAAAGGATGCTTTTTTCAGCTTACCTCTGGCACTCAAAAGTCAGCTGCTATCTGCCATCAAATGGCAAGATTTAGAGAGAAGTTTCAAAGTGCAACTGACTTGGACAAGTTTGCTTCAAGCATCCAAAAATCTCACACATCTTTGGCAATACAAGGCATTGAATGAGGACTTAGATGAGTATCATCAAGTCAATCCTCAACTGTACTCCAGTATGTAGATGATCTCCTATTACAGTATTAGAGGCTCTCAATATGGAAACCTGCGAATCAGCAATGAGAGACCTAACACAAAAACTAAACCCAACTGGGTTACCAACTGTCACCCAACTTGCTTGAGCCTGAAAGTGGACCAGCATTCATCTCTTTGGTAACTGAATCTATAATACAAATATTGGGGATTAATTGAAGTTTACATTGTGCTTACAGATCCCAACATTCAGGATAGGTCGAGATGATGAATTGGAACCTGGAGAAGGCCTTAAACAAATTAGTCCTTATAATTGGCAATGACTAAGTGTAACTCCTACCTTATACATTATATAAGGATAGGAATATCCTCTCTACTTTAGGGCTCACCCCTTTTGAGAAACTGTATGGGAGATCTCCTCCCATGTTGTTCAACCTTCAATCTTACATTCTAGATTAACCGATACAATAAATCCTGGAATCCCTGAAATCCTTCCACATAATTCAGAAGCAACACTGGTCCAATATTCATCAGGTCTATAATTCTGCTTCTCCTCCTAACTTTCATTGCTTTGAACAAGCAATGAGGTCTGAATTAAGAGATACAACTACAAGACTTCTGAACCCTACTGGAAGGGAACTCACACTGTGATCATAACCACACTGATGGATGAAAAAATGGACAGGATCCAGATGTGGATAAACTACTCACAGGTGTCCCCCTTCACTACTACCAGAGGATGGGAGAACAAAACCAAAACCAAAACCAAAAAACAAAACAAAACAAAACAACAACAAAAAAAAAAACAAGAAAAAAACCCCAAAAAAACAAACAACAAACCAAACCAAACCAAAACAAAACAAAAATCCAAACAACAAGACAAATATACCCTCCCCCCAAAAAACCAGCAATAAACAAACAACTGAGGTCCTGCCAAGGGTAAATTCCATATGATCCAGCTTATGAACAATGGAGGGCTACCCTACATCTTCCTTCCAATGCCTGTATGGAGATGGCTCTTACCAATCATGTGCATAATGATGACGGGAATGGGTATTGGTTCTATAGGCATAATCAAAGTGAATCAGATCCTTCAAGTGATCAGTTCTCAACCTTTAACAACATAAGTTTCCTTCATTCAATCATTATTAAACAGTTGTCTTATATACACTAAATTTTAAGGCTAAAACACAGGATTCTAAGGATACTACCACACCTAACAAAATAAAAGTTCAATAACCTCAACAATCTCTGGTTGTACACATATTTTATAAATTCAATACATTTATTATCTACTTAGAGTGTAAAGTTCTAATGAAAAGTCAAAGAAATATTTTCAGAAGTTACTGCAAACTCCATGTTTATAATTATAGTTAGTTTCCAATGACTCTTTGCAACTAAAAGAAAAAAAATTTAAGTACCCTTGACTTTTCTGAATTATATGCTACAATAACTCCAAATATTCAATTAGAAAAGTCAAGTAGGAAGTATATGGTGATTGAATCTGTGAGACTGATCAAATATTTATGACTGAGAATTTCAAAACCTAAAACATGATGAAATGGTCAAATAACCAATTTATAAACTAACTATATTGCGTATTCTTTTTGTAGACTTCAGTGAAATTAAGCAACACATAGAGAGATTAGATAGATGATAGACAAACGATAGATAGATAGATAAATAGATAGATAGATAGATAGATACGTACGTACATACATACATACATATATACATACATGATAGTTAGATTGATAGAGATACAATTGTTTCGCCCAAGTCTTCTTAAGTGAGACCAATGAGTTTATATGTGACTCTTACAGAAAACAAAGGAGAAGTTACTCTCAGGAGTGTCAGAAGGGGGAACAAATTAATCATAAATAGAGGGAGGGAGGGATTTCAGAGGGAGAGAGGAAGGAAGTGAAAATGGGTACACAAGATCAGGTATGGAAAGAGACAGGAGAGAAATATAACTGGTCAGGATATTGAACAGAAATATGTAGCAGTGAGGAACTGGTGGGTAGCCAATAGAAAGTCCTGGATGCCAGGAAAACAAAGAGATTTCCAGGATGCAACAGGGATGACATTAGCTGAAATACTCAACAAAGGGGAGATAGAACCTGTAATGGCCAAGTCTGGTAGATAGGCATGGGCCCCAGTTGAGGAATGGGGCCACCCACCCATCTCAAAAATTTTAACCCAGAATTGTTTTTATCTAAAGGATATGCAGAGACAAAACTAGAGCAGAGACCAAAGGAAAGGCCGTAGAGAGACCATTCCATTAGGGAACCATCTTACCTGCAGATACCAAACCCTGACACTAGTACTGATGCCAAGAAGCACTTGCTGAAAGGAACCTGGTATAGCTGTCTCCTGAGAGGCTCTGCCAGCACCTGACCAATATAGATGCAGGGTTAGCCAACCATTGTACTGAGCTTTGGTACCCCAATGGAAGAGTTAGGGGAAGAACTTAAGAAGCTGAGTGAGTCTAAGTGTCACATTATTTATTATGTAAATAGATTACTTTTATGAGTTAAAGATGAGCACTGACTTAATTTCCAAATAGCTTTTATTTACTGCTCCTGGTTTTTAGCCTACTGCAAACATTTCATTAACTATTTTATACAATTTTGTAATTAAAGAATTTTATATTATATTAATCATAGTAAAATCTACACATGACGAGAAAAGAGAAATGGCTTTGTATAATTAGCCTGTTACATGTTCTAATAATTAACTTGTTTATGCATTGAAAAAGTGAACTAAATAGATAATGTGAGGATGGATTGAGCCAACCAAAAGACCCAGGCAGTAAAGTCTCTAAGTTCAAAAATTGGATGCAGGCCTGGAGTGCATTAAAACACTCATACTCCTAAAACTAAAACAGTAAAAAATAATGTTTATATTATTTTATGCTTACATTCATTCTACCAACAACTGAATCCCTGCATTTGCAATGTTTGATAATTTCCAAGGTATGCATTCTGAAGAAAACTATGAAAAGAAGAATGGTCAAATAGCTGATCATGAGTCTTGTGTGTATGTGTGTGTGTGTGTGTGTGTGTGTGTGTGTCTTGTGTGTCTTGTGTGTCTTGTGTGTACATGTTTGATAGTATAATGCAGTATTTGCTTTGGTACAAATTCAGAAATATAATATTTACTAAGCTTGGTTACAAATATAAAGTTTAGCAGTTAGAAACGTATGAGTCAAATGCAAATTTTTAGCTTAAACACAAACACTGTTACCCTGAAATGAAGTTGTTAATTAATCATGGATTTAAAAATCAAACACTTTTTATGATGTATTTGAATATAGCTAGGACAAAATTAGTTTCCCAACATATAAAATAATTAATATTGGGAAAATTAGTGCATATGCTATAAATTGATTAATTCACACATTGAAAACTTTTAAATACGATAAGACCATGAGGTTGCATAACACATCAATTCAATGGAATTTATTCAAATGTCTGTAAACATATTCAACAAATATTATCAGAAACCTATTGTGTGTAAAGTACTTTCTATATATGATAACACATAAAATATCTGTTCATTTTGAGATACATAGGGTAAGAAGGGAAATGTATCTGTCAGCTCAAAACTAACTAATGAGTGTCATAAGTTCATAAGAGACATATAATATCTCTTATGAACATATGCATACCCCTACAATTGAATAAGCACACATACACATAAAGCAAGACCTATATTTGGTATAATTTTGAGAAATTTCTTTAATCACACTCTTGTGTAACAAAACTTTATCTACATTTAATTAAGAATATTAGCTGAAGCCAGGTGTAGTGGTACATGACTTTTATCTTAACACTTGGTAGACAGAAGTACATGTATGCCTGGAGTCCATATAGTCTTAGTGAGTTCCAGAACTATACTTAATGCCTTCTAGTAAACAGAAACCTAGGCCTACCTTCTCAATAAAAGAAGCATACTGTAGAGACTCTCAGAGGACAGCCATGCTAGGCTCCTGTCTGAAATCCTAGCATAGCATTAGTAGTAGTGTCAGAGTTTGGGGTCACCCATGGGATGGAGGCCAAATTTGGCCGTTCACTGGTCCGTCATTTGTTCAGTCTCTGCTACATTTTTGTTCCTGTGTTTCTTTTAGAGATGCAGATATTCATTTTCAAGCATTAGACTGAAGTCAGGGAACCCTATGGAAGAGTTATGGGAAAGATTGAAGGAGCTGAAGGAGATGGCAACCCCATAGGAAGACCAACAGTGTCAACAAACTTGGACCCCTGGGAGTTCACAGAGACTAATCCATCAACCGAAAAGCATACATGGGCTGGTCTGAGACCTCAGACACATGTAGCAGAGGACTGCCTTGTATGGCCTCAATGGGAGAGGATGCATCTAATCTGGCAGAGACTTTTTGCCCCAGGCAGGGGGAATTAATGGGGTTGGGGCAGGGGGAGCACTCTCTCAGATGCAAAGGGGAGGTGGTATGGGGGGCATAACTCTGGTAGAGGGGACTGAGAGGGAGGCAACATTTAGAATATAAATAAATAAAATGAGTAATAATAATAATAATAATAATAGTAACAATAATAAAAAGAAGCATACATTTTTCTTCCTATTTCTCTTTTTGATTTTATTCAGATCCAATTAATTATGGAAACCCTCATTGCATTCTGAATTGGGTTGTCATAAACCGGAACGTGGTTTTAAAAGTCTTTGATATACCTGCCATTCCAAGAACAGGAGGAGCACGGGGCTATCACTTAAAAGTGTGAGGACAATCCTAGAGGTATGGGGTTGATCTTCCCCTAGGATTCCCCATGTCACATATGAGATAATATGAAGACTTGTATTTCATACTAGATGATGTTTTCATAGAACTCCTATCAATGTCAGACCAAGAGAAGATCAGTTTCTTCTTCACAGACTGGAAACCAACAAGAGTAGTTAAGTGCTCCACTGGATTGATTTCAATAAAGAATGATACACATATTGATGAGGAAATCTCAACAAGTGAATAAAGCAATGATAACTGAGCATCACAGGTACAATAACTCATGTTCCTATAAAATCGTTTATTCATGATTCTATTAGAAAAAGACGTTATGTACTGCATCAGATTGGTCAATGTACACACTATTTTCTTACAATATCTCATAGACATCTTAGGTAATTTACTGCCAATGTCTTAATAATTTTATTAAACCTTGATCCAAAACAATATTTATGGATCATTTTATTGATATCATCATATACCTGTTAGTAAAGATATTTGAATTTATTGAATAATTTAAATGATTTTATTTTCTTGTTTTATTTAACCTATTCATTCTGAGAAATTAGTCATTATTTAATTAAAAGGGAAAAATCTACAGCTGAAAAAATAACATCTATCACACAAAAATTAAGATGTATATTTATTCTTGTAAACAAAGCATTTCAATAACAGCAAACATTTGAATTGAAGCTAGTAGTCCAAGAATTTCAAATAAAATTAAAAAAGAATGTTCTGTGTCTCCACATTTCAATGTTCATTTGTTATAACAGGGAAATGTTAATTATTTAAACACCATTAAATCACAGAACACACTGAAAATGAAAGTCAATGAAGATCAATCATCAATTATTATTGCGATCCAGGTTCTACCCCTAGAGAATTGTTCGGGAGTCATTTTATTTTGAAGTGAACCATTTCAGTTTGGAGTCAAAAGTCAGAAAGCCTGCACCAGCTAAAGTGTCCTCAGCTCCATGACAGTTAAACATGAACTAAAAGAGTTACATGCAGCAATACCACTGTATCCTGTGGGTTTTCCCCATGGCGGTAAGGTCACAAAGTTGTCAGAAATATGTTACGGGTAAAAAGAGAAAGATTGTGATTAGCAAGTCTATTGCTGCTGAGAGGAGAAGGTAAGATTCCCTTTAATGTTGTAATTCAATAGAAATAAGGAAAAGAACAAGTTTTATCTAAGCACATTTGCTTGTTGAAATAGATAAATCCATAAAGACAAACACCTGTGTTTTTAGACCACAGAATAAATTTCAATTTTTCTTTTTGTTTGATCTTAAAAAACAAATCTCACTTAGGTAAAAAACATTTATTTTTTTATTTTGAAGAATGTTGTTTTAACAATATTTAATTTTTAAAATATTTATTGCATTTTGCTTATTTATCATGAGTATATGTGGGATATATAGAGAGGAGCTGGTTTTAGTGGGTGTTACTTCTTTGTTTCATATATGTGGCTCGGCGGAAACAGGTTCCTTTTCCTACTGAGCTATCTTGACATCATACCAATATTTTAATCCGAAATCTTACTCTAAAATCTCAACTACATCCTAGCGTCATGTGGAGCTGTCAGATAATTATCCCAACTCAACTTAGAAAAGTCGAGTTACACCAAAATTCATAAGAAAGGAATGAACACAGTACTACAAATTTTCTGAAGAATGAGCTTAACTTTTCTTAGAAATTAAGTGTAGATTTTTTAAAAAGTCCGAGATAAATTACATCTATTAATCTCCATGATATCATTATCAAGATAATATGTGTCACTTTCAGGTTATAATCAGATAGAGCTCCACAATTGCCTAAACTGCCAGCTATTAAGAGTCATTGATTCTGTCACTCTTCTGAGGCTTCTCTTCAAATATGAAACTCTCTCCATCCCACAAACAGTATATGAAAGAGAGTTCTTTCAGCATGCAAACAAATCACAGATGTAGGATATAGGCAGAAGAATAAAGAAAAAAGAAACCTCCATTTATCCATTCTCCTATGTTACCTAAAGCTGCTTGCTGATATCTTTAAAATATGAATTTTTCTTTCAAAGTTATATGCCAGTTTTTTATTGGGTATTTTTTATTTACATTTCAGACGTTATTTCCTTTCCCGATTTCCCAGACATAAGCCCCCTATCACATCCTCCTCTCCTTTTTCTATGAGGGTTTTCCCCCTCCTCACCCCACCCCTCTTTGCACCCCCGACATTCCCCTGCACAGGGGTGTCCGGCCTTGGTAGGACCAAGGACTTCTCTTCTCATTAGTGCCCAACAAGATCATCCTCTGCTACATATACAGCTGGGGCCATGAGTCTGTCCACGTGTAGTCTTTGGGTAGTGGTTTAGTCTCAGTGAGCTGTGGTTGGTTGGTATCGTTGTTCTTATGGGGTTGCAAACCCCTTCAACTACTTCAATCCTTTCTCTAACTCCTCCAACGGGGACCCTGTTCTCACTTCAATGACTTGCTGCTAGCATGCAACTCTGTATTTGACATGCTCTGTTTGAGCCTCTCAGGAGACAACTATATCAGGCCCCTGTCAGCATGCATTTCTTAGCTTCATCAATATTATCTAGTTTTGGTGGCTGTATATATATGGGCTGTATATACCAGCTATGTATATATAGGAACATATATTGAAATAAATAGGGAATGTCAGGGCAGGGAGCCAGGCAGGGATGGGTGGGAGGGTGGGTAGAGGAACACCCTCATAGAAGAAAGGGGAGGGGGATGGGATACAGGGTTTATGGATGGCAAACCAGGAAATGGGATAATACTTGAAATGTAAATAAAAAGAAAGAAATACAGAGGGACACATACCATTGTTAGAGTTTTAGAAATACATTCTACTTTATAACCTGTTTTCAGGATTTCTTTTATTTTGTTGAAAACATTAGAACCTATATGTATAAAATTCAGAAGAAAAAGTATAAATGTAGAATATCTGACTAAAAGTTAACTTAAAACGTCTTTAGCAAAAATACACTTGTTAAAAAATGACTATAGCCACAGAAAGCTAAGGAGCTCAGGCACTGAGAAACAATGTTTCCACACTATCAATTCCCAGATAAATTGATTATCCCTTTCCCTTTTTATGTCCGGCTGTTGATAGGGCCATAATAAATACCCCCTACATTTTCTGTAAAACTTAACATAAATTTTAGAGACAGATTACATTATTCCATTCTTACTGGAAATGAAAACCATGCTTTCTCTACAACATGCTATAGCAAGCTGCTTTATAATACACATTCTCTTTCGAAAGGAAAACAAATCATATTTATTGGAGTCACCCTCATGTTTATTTCAGATGAGCAAGTGCTGTGAAGAACCTCATGTGCAGTAATACACATCTCTGTAACTACGATGGAGGAAGTTATCCCTGTGCTTGACAGCAAATCATTATAATATGCATTACTATATGCTTGTCCCCAATGGGTTTCAGAAGCAGGAGATTTGTGTAGTCAGTGTGATGGGTTAGTGAACTAAACTCCCACATTAAAAGACCAGGGTTCAGACTTTATGTGCTTCTTATGCTTAAAACAAGTAGTGAATTGTTCTGTGATCTCGAGTTGTCTTTTTCTCCTCAGCCAGCTTGATATCAAGGTGAATTTATTTTTTTTTACATGCAGGTTTAATTTAAAAACTTTAGCCGCTGTTAAGTATTCTTTAATTTAAGACTTAATAAATTTCCAGAGATAGAGAATTTGAAAATTACAAAGATTATGCTTTGAATGAAATCCTTGGGGCCATAACCCAGCTCTGATAAAAATGACATTTAGATAAGAACAACCCACAAAGGAGATGTCAGTAGTTTCTCTCTAAATTGATTTTAATTTAACTTAGGGAAAAACAGTGATAAAATGTCTGAGAATTCAGTTAGGACAATGACTCAGAATTTACATTTACTGATATTAAAAGATAGGTGTAATTTTGCCACCATTGTATAGAATTACATATCCACAAATATTATTGACTTTAAGGATTATTCTTCCAGTTTGATTTCCTTAGCAAAGATTCCAAGAGCAATTAAATATCTAGATATTTTTAGATAAGGAATATCAGTATATAGCATGCTTGAAATTGAGACAAAAATATCATAGGTGATTTTCCTTAAAATAATATTCAGTATTAATATTAAGGGAAGTATAATTAAAGAGGTTCATAATGATCAAATGCTATGTCTTTAATTCCATAACTCTAGTACAACCAATTCACTAGTTCCTCTCTGTTGTAAATGATTACTCTCACATTTTAGTAGTTATAATTTATGTTATCATATTGGTAAAGGAAAACAGATGATAAGAAGTACGATATAATGAGAAAGCTCAATTTTATAAAATGGATGGTAGCGTTTTTCTTACTTAAATTAGGTTCACTTGATAATATCCTATAAATATTTATAACACAATTGGTCCATAATACCTGAGAAGCTACAAGCTTAGTACTACACAAGCTCTATAAACATTTCATAATCTATTTGAAAGTGGGAGTGAAATTGTTTAGATCATTTCAAGAGTATCAGGTCACTATCTCCTGAACGTTTGAGAAGAGCCCTGTTAGAGGAGCTGGTTTAAACACGGCTTTGAAGATCTTACAGCATTTGTATGAAATGAATGAAAGAGATTGAAAGAACAAAAGAGGATAACAACCCTATAGGAAGACCAATACTATCAACTAATCCGGACATTTGGGAGCTCCTTCCAATTAAGCCACCAATAAAAAGCAAACATGGACTTGTCCATGACCACCAGTACATATGTAGCAGAGGACGGCCCTGTCTGTCCTAAGTGGGAAAGGATGAGTCTCTACAGGATTCTGTAGAGTCTTGATGCCCCAGGGAAGAGAGTTGTGGGGAGGGGAAGGTGTGAGGTGGGGAGGGTGAGGGGGTATGTAGGGAGGCCAGAATGCACCCTCTCAAAGGCAGAGGGGAAGGGGGATAGGATAAAGAACTCTGAGAGCAGGGATTGGAAAAAGGGGACACATTTGGATTTTAATAAATAAAATAATTTAATTTTTTTGAGGTTTTTGATTTATAGCTACACTGTAGAAGAAACTTTTTGGGGTTGATTTTATGTAGAGTATTGATATGAATATGTTAGGCCAGACAACTCAACCTGAGTCCACTATAACTACAGACAAGTATTGAAAATTGAGGTCGATTGTCACACTCCAGTGACACATGCCATTAATGCCAGCACTTGGGAAGCAGAGGCAGATGGAACTCTGTGAGTTGGAGGTCAACCTGGCCTACAGAGTGAGTTTTCTCTATAGCTAGGGCTACAAAGAGAAGCCCTGTTTAAAAAAGCCAAAGAAAAGGAAAAGATAAAAAGAAAAATGAAAGAGAGAAAGAAAGAAAGGAAGGAAGAAAGAAAGGAAGGAAGGAAGGAAGGAAGGAAGGAAGAAAGAAAAAGATAGAAATGGAGGTAGATAGGAGACAACGGTAAGAGTGCCCTCTCAAAGTTGGAAATGCTGAGAAAGCATTGGGACTATTGTTTTGGTTTTATTTTTTAAGATCCTCAGAAGTTTCTACTTTCAAAGGCATTTTGACATCACTTATATAATACATACTTTGGCTATTTCCTAGTATTATGAGTTTTACAACTTTTTATTTGGGGGGCTAGAAAGAAATCACAATGTTGAAGAGAACTGGCTCTTCTCAAGATTGTAGGTTCAATCCCCAGCCCCCATAATCAGCTAATAACCATTTATTTGTCTGTTACTCCAGGGTATCCAACATCCCTGACCTCAATGGAACAAGGCACTCACATGGTGGAGGAGCAGAATCATAGGTAACCAGCCAACTAACCAATTCCCCACACACACAGAATAAATTGAAATTAAAATTGTACATATTTTAATCCATGTTTAATAATTTAATACAACAGTCCTAAACTGCCATGAGATCTGCATAATCTGTTGAGTAAAACAAACTGAAAATTATAAGGAGAAAATTGATAATTAAATGCAGCTCATAAAATTTACATTTGGATTAGTTATATAAATGTATATTCCACATATATATGTATAAACTCTCTAATATCCAAATTTTGCCTGCTTAATATCCCTTATATCTAATATCATTTTGTGTACATACAGGCAAAAGCACACACAACACACAGGAAAGGGGGAAAGAGTTTGTTTTAGTTCATTTGTTTTGCTTTTTTGAGACAGGCTGATTTCAAGTATGCAATGCAGGTGACGATAATCCTGTAGTAAACCTCCTCTCTCTAATGGCTACTTGCTTCAGGCCCTGCTGTGTGCCACCATGCTGTGTGGCACACAGCATGATTTTCCTTCCATGGTAGTCACAGTTAATATCCAAATTCTCTATTAACTGTCCTATACAATGTTTGTAGATTTTTGTTCCTTTCATGCCCAACCATAAGAAGATAACACAGATTTTACATTGAAGTCAAAGACTGCACAGCTGAGGTTTGACTGTTCAATAAATGTACAAACCAAATTAGTGTACTAAATTTAATCTGTTCAGATTGTTACAGTTCTAAGAAGATGAAAAAAAAAATCAACCAGATGTTCACATAGAAAATGCAAAGCTATTGTGAGGTATTTTCTGAATTAGAATCCAAAAGAGCAGCATCCGTTCACGTGATCACTCACTGTAAATGCAGTTTGAACTTCCCTTATGCTTTCTGTTTGATGCAAGGCATCACTTTGAAGGCTAACCTTACTGGGAAGTCTGCATATCTATCTGGCCTTCATACTTGTGACAATCTTTTGGCTTCACCTTCAGGAGTTCAGAGGTTTCAGCTGTGAGCCATTACTAAAATCAAAGAGATCCTAATATTTATTTGGTAAAACACAGGAATTATCCTTTTACCCATTCATGGGTGTGCATGTGTATCTGTGTACACAATTGTTGTGATGTAAAACAGAGAAGCATCCTTCCACCAGTAATAAAAATGATTGAAGCAGTCTCTTCACTGGTTATTCGTTTACATAAAACACAGGACACAACCTTTAAAAAGTTTATCATATATTTTTATATGTATCTTTCTAGCTGGAGCAGAATGTTTCAAAATTTATTTTCATTTAAGTTGATTTATTCTTGTTAGCACCTTTGTATTCCAAAAGTTATGTGTGTGTGTGTGTGTGTGTGTGTGTGTGTGGTGTGTGTATGTGTGTGTGTGTGTGTGAGCATGCTCATGCACACGTCTGTCTGTGCTTGCACGTATATATTTCTTAGTTTTGAACATTCTAAAGATTAATATTAATTTTAAAGAAAATAGTCTTGAAAAATATTTTACAGAAGGACTACATTTCATAAAACAGAAAGGAGTGTTTCAACTTTAATTTCAAATATTAAAAAATATATTGTCTCAATTTTTTCCCTACAATAAACATACCTATTATCAAATTATTCACCTATTTTGAATTTCACATTGCAGTTGTTTACTTCGTTCTATTTTTCAATTTCTTTTATATGCACACCATTGTGGATTTTATTGCTATAGTATTTTACAGCCTTCTAGGAGCATCAGAAAACCAAGCCAGCAAGGTAGCCCTAGAGAAAGATCCTTTCCCCAGAAACCTGATAATACAAGCTGAATCATCAGAATGAAGAGAGAGTGCCATCACCCATCTATCTATCACCCCTACCACCAGTACTACTGTTAATTAAATTAATTTTTAGACATGTGGTTTAAATTTTTGAAATTAAAATATAAATACACAATTTCCCATAATTTCTTTTCTCCCTATAAATCTCCCCATGTTCTCCCCTTTTTCTCTTAAGTTTATGATCTCTACTTCTTCTAAAACACACACACACACACACACACACACACACACACACACACACACACACACACACACACACACACACACACACACACACACTACAACACACAGAGCTCTTCCACGGGAAAGATTAATTCTACCCTCTGACATATTTCTTAGTTGCCAGTAGCTATTTGTCTAACATTGAGTTCCTATGAGATCTTTCTGTTAGAGAGACTTCTGGTGTTTTTCTTGTTTATACCTTGTTTAGGCAGTTCTCTTGATGAGACTTTATAAGTATATTTTCCTGACATTTTTAGGAGACAAATATCTTATAACAGACTTAGTATTTGTCATGAAATTGCAGACTTTGACTTCTTCTAATATGAACTCTGAATTTTTGGTGGAGAAACTATTACCTTTTATCATGTGTTTCCTTGTTTTCCTGAAGACAAATCTGTCAGTGTGTTAAGGTATATGGTATAAACATATAATAATAAACAAAGTTGAGTAGGAAATATGTTGCAATTAAAATACTCTTGATAATATTAACTATACCCCTTGAAATAAATAATGTTGAATACAGCTAATCATATCCCTAAAATATACAATGTGGTATATTTATAAAAAATATAATATATTGCTATCAATAATATTAAAATGGATATCAATTGTTAATTTATAATAATGTATTTTTGGTTAATGAAGGAATTATTAGAAATTATTTATATGTTAAAAACATTAATGTTGGCAATAATTTATTAATTTTGATATAGACTCACTTGAGTACAAACTTTAATTATATAACAACCTGCTATAGGTATTAGACATCAACACAGCTGTTATCTAAATAGTAAACTATAAGAAAATTCAAAATAAAGAGAACTAAAATTACAAACTTTCCCATGTAAAAGTAGGCTGTAGGTCAGAAAAACAGGTTATATAAATATATTTTTCTTCAAGCAAATAAGTCAATTTTAGTATGACCAAATACTCCAGTGTACATGCCACTAAAAAGGTACTAAGAATTATTAATGAAAAAGTTTTCATTATTTATTATTAGAAGAATCCAATATAATTATAAATTGTTACCACTAAAAAATGTGTAGTTTTTAACAATTAAATTTTTCTTTAATATTTAGATATTTTGCAAACCCAAAACATTTGCTTTATGCCTATGTAACAGAATTTAGTATAGACTAGGCAAGTGAAAAAACAAGACAAAGACAAGAACTAAAATAAAATAAAACAAAAAACAAGTGCCTAGAAATTTTAAATGCTGTGGAACTGTTGAAGTTATCAGAGTTACTTTTCTGACATCTGTCAGGGAAGGATCTGTTCACGACTTTGTCTGAATATAGTCACAGGATATTTCCTTGAACAGGTATCCCTTTGTCTATCCTACTTCCTTCTATAAGGGCAGTAATAAGTTTGTTTAGATGTTAAAGTAATCTTATTTTGTCTTGGCCAAATCTGTAAAGGCTTTATTCCTTTATATGGTAACATTCTAAATTATTGCTTATGAGAATTACAAACAAAGCGCTTTACTGGGTCGAGGGCACTTCATTTCATCTTTTTTTGTTTGCCAATAATATAAAATGCTGGTGTGAGAAAATAAAAAATGAATTTTTAGGCAGGATTTGAATGACGTTGGTGCTTAGAGAATATTTTGTAAATATATGGAGTGGTTCAGCAACATTTTCCTTGTCATCTAAAAACTTAAGTCTTATGTATCAACCAAAATACGAAGAACCCTGCATTAGCATGAACAAACTGTGTGTGAATAATTTGTAATGAAATGACATTGTTTAAATAATAACCGCATACTCATAACAGATAGAAATATACACTAATCATGCCCGTACCAAGATGATATTGAAATAAGAGAGACTATTACTCGACAATTTAAATGACATCAAAAATATACAGGAATATTAAAAAGTTCCAGGAAATATCAGTTGTAAAATTTATAATTCCACTTTAACTTCCAAATCCAGCTAATTTTGCAGAGAATGAAATCACATTGGTTGAGGTCTGGACTGGAATAGTATTGAGAGATTCCAAATAAGTGTAGGAAATGCAAGATAATGATAGATTCAAACTTAGATTATAGCAATATTTGTTTATCAAAGAGTAATAAGCTATACAAGTTATATTAATGACTGTCAATGCTATTGTTCATGCATACATTAATATTCTACCAAGAAGTCTCTAATAAATAACCGAACAGTAAATGAAAGTTGCTTGGACAAGGATAATGACAGCAGATATGTAGGAGTGTAGGTCTGTTGAAAATGGAGCTCATCAACCAAACTTAGAAAAGAAGTAACATTTAGGATTGTATTTCAGTGAACACATGAAACATGATCCACACCATCCATAATCAAGAATGAGGCATGATTATGAAGAAATAATTTAGAAGCAAAAAGAAATAGCAACCTGTGTTGGTATATTCCAGCTCTGTTGTATAACTTTGTGTAAATTAAGTTGTGAGATAAACTGAACACTGAACAATATCAAATTAAAAGTAGCCAGAATCTTAAAGTATTTGTAATATTTATGGAGGACTATCTCTTATATTCACATTTGTATCTAGTCTCATAATTTTATTCAGGACATAAATATATTTATTTTCTCACTAGGACAGAAACAATATCCCAAGACATTAATTTAACTATAGATCCATCTTCTGGGTCTAGTTATGCCATTGTATATTGTAATTGTGAACATATTCTTTGTTTCAATTTTCTATTCTATATATTCATCCCTATATCTTTACACCAATGCTAAAACAGCAATTGCACTTTATTCTAGGTGCATTGATATTCGAAGTAAAAAGAAGTGAAGTTTCATTTCTTAATTTTATCATTAGCCAACATACCAGATGCTCAATAAAATGCTCATAATGTTTGTCACTAACCAATTGCAAGAATCTTAAAGATAACAAGGTGAAATAATGAAAGAAAGAATGAATAGAGGGAAGTAAAAAGAATCACAGAAATTTGTTTTCCCCTATTTTACAATGTTTGAATAAGCAACTATAATTTCAGAAACTTGACTTTGTAGTCATAGAAGATTTAAAACCCCAAGATAAAAATTTGAAACTATATTAAGATGGTAATTGTTTATAAACAAAAATAAATTGGGATTCAAATTTTGACATCCTGAGTATTGTTCAGAATTAAACAAATAAACCACTTTAATTTGGAAATAGAAAACCACATTTTCATCTTTTAGCTGTTAAAAAATGAATAACACTCAACTTCGGTATTATTTAATTTCATCTTTTTCTCAAGGAATTTATATCTACTTTATTGAATGAAAAAATGAAGAGCATAATATTATAATTAATGCAATGTAATATGAAATAAATTCAGTCTAATATACATTCCAGTTTCTAGGCATTATAAGATTTTCATACAAAGATTTAGCCAATAATTTTAAGATGTGTATAATAATGCATAAAATATTCTTATGTCATCTAGCATGAATATCATTAATAGATTGATTTTTAGAAATATGTCAGTATTAGTATCGTGTGGTAGAGGTGGATTAAAATATATAAATGATTTCTTCTGTAATTACAAGTGTATGAGAAAGTTTAGATTGTCTGACATTCTGCTGCCTATGATACTACAACATTGTTAACAAATGAGGTAAGAAGAGAATATGACGCCTTCAAAACTCACAGAACAGCCTCAGAACTCCTTCATGAAACATCATCAAAAGTATTCCATGTAAATCCCCATTGGCTATCAGAGATAGGAACATAATGGTGCATAACTGATTTTCCAGAAAAAAAAATGATCTTCATGACTTTGGGAATATTTTTCATTCTGTACCATAGGGCTATATTCAAATATAGAATGGATATAAGGGGAATTAATTTTAATGTAGTAATTTTATTAACTATGGTAGACTTCAGGATCAAATTGCTTTTGATTCTCTTCTTTCATTATGGTTCTGTAAAGTTAACACTGAAGTGTATTTGAACAATTATATATTTCCTAATTTGCTACTTTTCAATATTCTGCCATCAAATTGAATTATATAAAATCTCATTACAATGTTTGGTACCAAAATGAGAATTTCTTCATTGTTTAATTTTTAGAGTAAAAAATATCATCAAAGAGAAACATTGAAATATTTGCAGCTAACATATTTTACTGCCATTCATTTTTGTCAAACAACTCAGCAATTTTATTCTTAAGGTCTTAAGTAAGTTGCTTTCAAAATTTTCTCAAAATAAAATTTGGTATATATTTGTGTGTTTTCTTATTTTATTTATAGATGTCAAACATTCGTGTCAACAAAAGGACTTTGAATTTGTGAATGGATAGAGACATTGGCACAGCATATTCACTGATAAAATGAGAATGAAATATTTATTTCTGTATTAACAAAGACTAAGGAGGCTTAAGTATACAGTATTAGGTTAAAACAAAGAAAGTTAAATCTCTACAAAATTGAGTGAATGTTCAAAAATCAATCCAGAATAGGAAAATTAGACAGAGCAAAACAAGATCACTGAATGCTAGGAGTTTAAAAAAAGAAGCAGGATAAATATGTAAAGTTTTTGTTTGTTTATATATGAAGGAGTATGTATGTCTGTATGTTTGTCTGTGCATGTGTTTCTGTGTCTGTATGTCTGTGTCTGCAACCTACAGAAGAAAATACAATGTGATAATGTGGTGAAGGACATATAGCACTACATATTTATCAATGCTTTAAAAAGCTTATGACACACATATTGGATAATAATTGATCTAAATGTAAGAATAAATAAATCATGGAGTCACAAGAAACAAGATGTACTTTGACAAAAATAATTTAACAGAATACACAGTATGAGAATTATTTTGAAAATTAAAAAGATGAGAGTATAAGAATAAAGACTTAGAAAAACTTGTAAGCATTCTACTCTAATGGGAAAAATGTGTGAAGGCTTATTGGGAGAATGAAAAAAATAAACAAATGTTTGACAAATTATAGGAATCAAGTTTCCACAGTTAAAACTACGAGGCTGTAAATGTAATTGCTCATCAGCATAAGTTCCTACAGAAAAGAATCAAAATAGTAACTTTATGATGGAGACAAGCTTTAAGCAAACTTCAGAAATCTGTCGAAGTGAAACAGTAATTATAAAAATCATAGACATACATCATATCTCAATATGGCTTCCTGAGAGGAGGTGCTTTATCCCCAAATCTATAGACCTAGTCCAGCCGCAAATAAAGTACAAGATGAAACACCTTATCTGGCAGGCAATATGCAAAATAAGTCAAAGGAATTCTATAATGTTAAGGTCATGTAAAAAGGGAAGGGTGGATGAAGTTTTATAAAACTGCACAGTGTAGTGGAGAAGATAAATATAATTTTACCAGAAAAATGAGATTCTGGAACAAAATATTGAATGATTATCAGGTAACAACTATTTTGCTGCCATTAACATGTTGGTGTTAGCTTGTGGATTCTGAAAATGCACCTCTGTAATATGAGTTGTCAATAACAGAGAACCATCTGTGGGAGAGAAACAGTCTCCAAAGACAAAAGTACTGTACTGTCCTGGTAGTATATTTGCAAAACTAAAATTTATAAGTAAATATTACTGTTAAAAAAGGAAAAGTTAAAACAAAATCTCTGGGAGGATAACATAGCTCAGAGGGTAAAAATACTGGACAGTAAGCCTGAATTCCTTATCTTGATCTGTATAATTTGCATGATAAACAGAGAAAACTCTTTCCTTCAGGTTGTCCTCTGATCTCTGCACACATGTGGTTACATGTACAGATACCTAGTAAATACATACATACATACATACATACATACATACATACATACATACATACATACATACACATGTGCATACTTACATATTTTATACTTGCTCATATACATACATACATGCATTTATATTTTAAATGGAGAAGTATATGATATCATTACATCAAGCAGCAAGAAGTAAAGTTTAAAGCGGTGCCAGGCCCTGTTTCAAACTAACAGGAAAGGAAAAAGAGAAGAATTTGCTTTTGCTCAAATTTAGCCTCTACGTTACTAACAGTTCTGAAGGATAAATTGTATTCTTCTGTTATACCAAAATGATCTTCAGATTTAGCAATTGGAAATCCTTCCATGATAACTATTACAAAGCATTTCTTTGTAAAAAATAAAATGCAAAAATCAGTATCAAAATTTGCAGTCCTGGGTTGGGGATTTAGCTCAGCGGTAGAGCGCTTGCCTAGTAAGCGCAAGGCCCTGGGTTCGGTCCCCAGCTCCGGAAAAAAAAGAAAAGAAAAAAAAAAAGAAAGAAAAAAAATTGCAGTCCTAATTTTTTAAAACCATATTTTGAAATGATATTTTGTTTACCGTAAAATATAAAGGGACTATTATATATTTTTTTATTTTTCAATTACTAACTATATTTTAATCAATATTCTCAGAGAGGAAACATCTATTACAGAGGGATTTTTGTTTACTATATGAGAATTTTTAAATTAAGAAGAATGAAAAAAAATCAATTCAAAACGTTTTATGTGGTATAACAGTTACTGGAAGTCCTAGTATTTCTCTACATGATAATGATTTCTGTACAATTTAAAATATGTTTAAAGTAACAGTAAAGCTGACATCGATAGCAAAGTGAGATTAATTGATATTGAGTGCAAAATGATTACTGAAGCCTTCAGAGTGCATAGATCTGAAAGTCCTTCCTATTATAACCTCTGCCTTTCTAATAAGCCACAAATGTACCAAGCAGAATAAGCAAAAATCAATTCAATAATTCAAAAAATACTTCCACCACACTTTTCATGGTTACATTAATTGATTTCTTTTAAAAATAATTGCAAAAATACAAGCTTGAAGCATTAGCACAAAAGGATCTGAGGTCATTTCCAAGTCAATGTGATAAATGATTTCAGGTTCATCAGCACTTAGTTTTGCCAATTGATTGTCATATACTGAAAATGAGGAATGCTAATAGTGGTCATTTCTGATCTCTATTTTTCATTATTTAGTATGTAACAATTTCTAACTCTTTTTCTTAATAGTTCTGCAATTACCCACAGTAAACCATTCTTTACCTAGTATTTAGACAATTTTATTTATACATGGTTTTATTGTTAGAAAGCAATGAACTCTCATGATATTAAAAATTAAATAAACTTTGAATCCCAAACTTATACTATGTATTGTAGTCGTGACATGTAATTTCCTTTTAGAATTACTCAGTTCACATCCGTTTCAAAAGTCCTACTGACACAAAGTAAATTTTAATTTGTTGGAATGCAATTTGAGAAATATTGAGAAATAAAAATACAAATTTTAATTTATGAAAGTCAAATGTAATGCACTGTGTGAGCGTTCCACTATTGTAGCCATCACACATCACTCAAGTTCATCAATTTATTGGTTGTGAAACTTTATGACAGCCACTTATAGATGTTTCAGTCCATAGTCACATGATACTACTGACTTTGGACCTACAGTAATGGAGAGTAGTGTAGTACAATATTGTTCAGTTTGTGGTTGCCCGGAAGAAAGAGAAAAGAATGAACTCCAAAACTCTCAAGTTTTCTGCCACTTTGCTATAGTCCCAGTTTTCACAACCCTTTGGAAAATAGCCTAGCTAAAAATTAGAGATCAAGTTATTTCACTAGGCTCAATAAAGTCTGCTTTGTCTGATGTGAATGAGGAAAATTGATATAATAATTGGGTTATCATTTCTAAATGTAGAAACACAGACATTCAAAAACACATTATCAGTATATTGTTTATATACTCCTATTGAGAAAGACAATCATGTATAGAGTTTATAGACACTTATGGAGTACACAATATGATTTGGCATATGTCAGATGCATCTGTGTAGAATTTGCTAGCATTGACTTTACTTCGTCTTCTGTGGCTTTTTTTTGTATGGACTGACATAGCCCTTCCTGGGTTGAAAAGAGATTCATAAAGCTACAAGATAACCACAAGACTCATGAACATCAGAAGTGCCACCATCTCTAAAATATAATATAATAATTAAGTAATTTCTGGGAAGACACTGCAGTGATATATTTTGCTTCTAGTGAGAATGCTCAATCTATTCCAATCAACTTGTTCTTTTATATAATAATGCCTTAAGTATGAATTTAAAAGCTTTTATTTGTTGAATTTTGTAACAGACCTACTCCAAAATCCAGAGTAAAAGAATAACTCTTTTATATTTGCTACCAACCTTCTAGTGTAATTACATTTCCGTTGCCATGATAAAAAATTCTGGAAAACAAAGAAACAAACAAAATAAATTAGGGATGAAAGCATTCATCCTGGCTCACATTTCCAGAGAACAATCCACAATGACAGGAAATCAAGGCAGCAGGTGTGTGAATAAATTGCTCATACTGCCTCCACAGTTAGGAAGCAGACAGTTAGAAATGCTTGTATTCTCTATCTCTCTCCTCTTTTCTGTGGTCTCAAATTTAATCAGGCTGTTACTGTGGACATTTCCTCTTCAATTGACCTAATCATCATCATCCCTCACAGATATTCCTAGAAGCTACATAACTCTTCCCATATGTGCTGGTGTGGTGCTTCCTAGGTTACTCCAAAACCAGTCAAGTTGACAAACAGACCAATGGTTTTGTTGTCAACTGGACATCCAAACATATCACTTGGAAACCATAACCATAACTGTTCTACTCCTTAACATTTTTAACAACAATAATAATTTAAAGGTCAGAAGTTCATGTCTAATATGACTCAGGGCAATCTGTCAGCTCATTTAAAATAAGTAAGTAAGTAAATACACTAATGAATAAATTTAAAAAGTTAGTATTTGCCAATGTATAAAGGCACAGAGTATATATTCTTATTCCAGAAGGGAATGATCATAGCAAAGCAAGGTGTGATGGAACCAAAGCAAAAGTAAATCTAGCAAAGAAAATACCAAATCCTATGCTTCTTAAATATTATTTGGGACTTGAAATGTAGTCAAATATTTCCAAAAGGAAAGACTATCCCACTCTAGCTCCACCACCTGAATGACAAATGTCTGTCCTGAGCCAGCTCTATATCATGCTTCAATCTGTCCTCAGCAATAGTTTCCTGGTCTTGCAATCCCCAATATTCTATGGTCTCCATGGACTCTATCTTTAAATATCCATACTGTGGGGTCCTGGGTCCTCCTTGCATGCTCTTATTCTGTCACATATTGCCTTAAATCTGCCTCTTTCTGAAAACTTCATGGTTTCAGAGCAGGAATCCAGGAGACTTTCAATCATTTACTTTTCAAACTTTTCAAAACCAGTACCACTGGACACCACTTAACTATTCTGTTGTCAAAAAGAAATGCATTTTTTCCTTTCATCCCTGTCCAACCACAGCTGTGTCTATTTCTGCT
The DNA here is from genome assembly GCF_011064425.1 of Rattus rattus. Classification (NCBI taxonomy): domain Eukaryota; kingdom Metazoa; phylum Chordata; class Mammalia; order Rodentia; family Muridae; genus Rattus; species Rattus rattus. The sequence continues at coordinate 125,822,642 of NC_046157.1, forward strand.
TGTTGGTCATTGGGAGCACTTCCTAGGAAGTTGCTTTTGGGAAGCAGGAACGCTATTGATTGGGTTTTCTTCCCTTAAATGAATATGGAACTTACAGGACAGAACTTCTGACTTAGGATCCTTTGTATTCAGAAAGTGTTTCTTCTTGCACCAGAGGGCAAGTGTTGTTCTTTTTTCAAGCACAGAGTAGGCCTCCTTCCTCTCCCAGCAGTTCCCTGCTGCTTTCAGGTTCTAGGTGTTCTGGTGCCCTCAAATCTCCCACTCCCAATACATTTTCCTCTTGAGCTTTTCTTTCAATTTTCATGACTTATACTGCCAAACATAAATATATTCAAACACATATAAAAATTAAAACTCATGATCTAAGCATAACAGTAACATATATGTGTGTGTGTGTGTGTGTGTGTGTGTGTGTGTGTGTGTGTGTGTGTGTGTAATGTTCAAGGTATTTGATAGAGTTCACCATGACAGAGGAATCAAGGCTGTAGGATCTAGTGGAAATTTGAAAAAATTTTTCACAGTTCATTCACATTAAAGAAACACACAATGTAAACATGTAAAAATGTTTGTCTAGCTTTATTCTATTTACACACACACACAAACACACGCAAGTGCACTTACACACACAAACACATCTTTCAGGAAAAGAAAAACATCAATTGAAGTTCAGTGAAATTAGCAGCTGTTTAGTTCAGGTTGATTAGAGGCTACAAATAGTTTAGCTTTATGGTATAATGTTATCAATTCCTCATAGATGGTACAACAGTAACTAGAACACAGAGAATGAACACATCTTTCTTGTTGCACAGTTTCTTTAGGTGATGATGACAACTAAATTCTTAAAATTATTCTGACACAATACAATTTTATCACTCCCGCCCACGTTGCTACGTTAGATCCCAAGATTCTATTTGTATCCTTGCTATTGTCATATCTTTGGTCCTTCATTTCCTACTCTTCTACTTCTGAATAACAAATATTAGTTGGACCTGCTTTGTTCTGTAAATCTATTTATGGGATTTTCTTTTCAGGTACATCAGATCAATAAGATTATGTGACAAATTTCATTCTATGTCAATCTGTTTTCCATTAGAAAATTCTTCCAAGTCTAACAGGGGTGTGAGAAGACACACTCTCTCTTTGTAAGGCAGAAGATTATCCCATTGTGTACATGTGTACATGTATATAGAAAGCTATGGGAGTGAAATACACATGCAAATGCATGGGGTTTTCCTTATGTATTCATGATCTTATTTTTCAGCCACTGTACATCTTAATATTTGTCTTTTTCTAAGAGTAAAGAGCCTAGGCAATGTTAAATATGATCATTTCTATCTTGCTTTTGAATACAATATAATATGATATTGTCATTTCCATTTCAATTTTTATCATAATTTAGTATGATACAATTTTAGAGAAACTCATTATTATGTCTTGAAAGTTCTCTCTGTATAAATGAATGTAAATATGCATATATTAGAGTAACTACATTTCTTTCATATTTTTAAACATTTTTACATATTGAATAAAGTATGTTTCTTTAATGACAGGTTGTCAAAATGCTTACAATTGTACATGTGTTTTTATTTCCATAAAACAGAGTGTAGTCTGGGAATTTTATTTCAATACTAGACAAAATATAACTGTTCTCCAATTCTGTCTTTCCCAATCATTGGCTAAAGAAACATTCCCCAGAATAAATTTGTTCAGACAGCATAACTAGAAACTTCAGGCTTTCTGTGACTAATTTTGTCACTGCCATGTGTTCTCTATCCAACTGGCAACAGGATTATATGTCCTTCAAAGATCAAGATCAAGAAAGAAATAGGTGAGACATTCAGCTGTACTTGAGGCAAATACTTCTTTTTTTAATTTATGTACATTTCAAATATTATCTCCCTTCTCACTTTCCCTTGCACAAACCCTATCCCCGTCTTTCTCCCCCTGCTTCTATGAAGGTTCTCCCCCACCCACCCACCCACTCCTGCCTCACCACTCTCCCCTACCCTGGGTAGCCTCCACAGGACCAAGGGGCTCCTCTCCTAGTGATGTCAGATAGGGCAGCCCTCTGCTACATATTCAGCTGGAGTCATGGGTCACCACTATGTGAACTCTGGTTGGTGGATTACTCCCTGGGAGATATGGGGGGGTGTCTTTTTTATATTTTTGCTCTTCCTATGGGGTTGCAAAAGCTTTTAGTTCCTTCAGTCCTTACCCTAACTTCTCCATTGGTATCCCCACACTCAGTCTGATGATGCTTGACTGCATACTTCCACATCTGTATTGGTCAGGCTCTCTGGCAGAGCTTCTCCAGGCACGGCTATACCAAGCTCTTGTCAGCACATGCTTCTTAGCATGAGGAATAGTGTCTGGGTTTTGGATAGTTACGTTTAGAATAGTGAAATTGATTTCTCATCTCAAATCCTACACTGAGCACAAGTCCAAGTGGGCCAAGAAATTTAACATAGGATCTGATACTCTGATATATAGAGTGATATAATTAAACTGATTGGCACAAGAAATGAGTTTCTGAATAACAAAATAATTGAACGTGTTTTAGGGCCAGAAAATATTGAATGGCCCCTCATGAAATGAAAACAGTTCTTTATATCAAGGGACACCATTAGTAAAGTAAAAAGGCAGCCTGGAGAATGGGAAAAAGTCTTCAGAAGTATATGTCTGACAAAGATGTAATATCTACATTATACAAAACATCATAAAAGTAAACATAATGAAGATTAACAGTCCAGTTAGAAATTATAGAATGAAACTAAACAGAGTTCTCAAGGGAGGCAACACAAATGTTAAAGTAAAAAAAAATAAAATAAAATTCTCAATATTTCCAGTTTCAGAACAAAATAAAACCACATTAAAATTTCATCTTATCCCAGAAAAAAATGAGAAAAAAAAAGAAACAAAATAAAACAAAATGAGATGGTAAGCATTGGTGTTGGCTACATTGCTTCATGCTGAGTGTTAGTAGAATGAACATTCAAAGTCATTTTGTTGAACGTATAAAATGTGGACCACGTGGATGGAAGCTGTAAAAAAACAAAAACAAAAACAAACAAACAAAAACAAACAAACAAAAAAACTGTTCTCTTAACATACTGACAGGGCTATAATGAAATCTTTTACTGTTAAATATAATGTACAATGGTAAGGAATAAAAGTGGGTATTTAAACAAGGAGGAATCCCTGGCTCTCTTCAGCCAGAAAATGTGAGGAAAAAATATTTGAGTATTTGTAAGAAAAGAAAATTGAACTAGCATTTGATTATTTGTGTATCCTAAGCCTTTCTAAATTTGGAAAAGAAAATAGGCCAATATTAGTGAATTTAATTTTTTGAAGCTATTATCAAAGAAGCCCAAAAGTATAGCTCAACAACTTTGCTAAAAGCATTAGGCTAGTGACTCATGGATCAAATTATACTTTAGGTGGGGGGTAGACAGGCATATGAGTAAGATATACAGGAACCACCTCTGAATGACTTTTTTGATGTATGCTGAGAAATTTCAAGAATTCAAGGGTGATTCACAAGAGGTTAAACATGGTGTGCAGTAAAACCAATGAGCTAAAATCAGAAGGACCAAAAATGACATGATATTTCCCAGTCAACATATCATATGGGAAATCAAACTCTCTCTAATATCTATTGATGTAAACATGAATTGTTTTTCAAAGAGAAATAAAAAACTGGGGAAAAGAGGGAAGGAATTGAAGAAAAGAGAATATGCGAGAAGGAAACAGGATTAGAAAAAGAATCAGAGATAAATGAATACTTACAGCAGTTAAGAATTGTAAGGTATTAGTTTATGACATTGAAACTTAATTGAATTTCCTGTGATGAATTTTCAACTGTTTGAAATGCCTTTATTCTGTCAATATTCTTCCCTGTGAATGTGAATCTGTTAAAGGTCACACACTTAACCCCACTGTGTAATCAAAGTTTGAAATTTTCTGTTAAGCTTCCTAGCTATGGAGGATATACACCTTATTATCAGACAAAGTACCCCCCAAAAGTTGCTCTAAACCATAGCTTTTGGGAGGGTTGATATGATGAATTTTAGATGAAGTTGTAGTTTCTGCATAGGCAGTAATAGATTCAGACTTTGATGGATTTATGGTATACCTTCGTTGACCACCAAATTATATAAAACTGATGTTATGATTTCTTAAAAATGAGCACTTATTCCATATAAAAGTATAAATTTATATGTACTCAGGAAGGCTTTTTTAATCTCAGAAAATTGTTTCAGTTGGTGTATGTAAGATTTAGTATGGATAACATAGATATAATTAAATTAAATTATTTATGTGCAGTAACATTTTCTAAATTGTATAAATATTTCAAAAATATATCTTATTAAAGTGAGGTGCAACAAAGTTTTACACAGGATGGAAGGCAATGAGAATACAGAGGCATGTAACTGAATAATGAAACCATACAAGAAGATGACCAAGCAACTATTCTGTATAGAAAGTGATATAAAACTGAATGTAGATAATATAGAGAGTATGGTCCCATGGCTCCACACTGACTTCAAAGTTCTGTACAATAATTCGAGGACAATAAAATTATGTGTTACTTCTGTCATCATAAACTAACTCACAAAACTTCTAGAGATGAAAATTAAACTATGCAAAATAAAATTTCACTTGATAATATAAATGTTTGTTTATCTCAAGAGAATTTGACATCTATAACCTTGAGAGTAAAATAATAGAAACGTATGTTCCAAAGTATTAGGAGAAAAAAAGCATGGATACACAGAGAAAATGCTAGGAAACTATGCAATAAGATGTAGATGTAAAAGGTATGTGTACTCAGAAACATGGAAGGTAGCTGTTGAAGAAACAGTGGGTAAGTAATTTGTACATTCATAAAAAGTATGACTCCAGAGCATGTACTACTAGAACAATTGGAAAGCTCATACGACAAACGTGAATGAAAACCTGCAAAATCTGTTAAGAAATCTGTTAAGAGGTAGCAGTAAAGAGTAAAATTTAAGCAGATGGTGGACACATGGCTAGTCAGACTGTATAGTATTAATAGTGACCATAGGGCTTTTGTTCACTAAAGTTTTTTTTTTTTTTTTAAAAAGCAGTAACATTAAAAATACTAAGAAAATTGTAGGCAAATGGTTGGAACTGGAAAATATCATCCTGGTGAGCTAACCTAATCACAGAAAGACATACATGGTATGCACTCATTGATAAGTGGCTATTAGCCCAAATGCTTGAATTACCTAGATGCCTAGAACAAATGAAACTCAAGAATTGGATGATCAAAATGTGAATGCTTCACTCCTTCTTTAAAAGGGGAACAAGAATACCCTTGGCAGGAAGAGAGAGGCAAAGATTAAAACAGAGACTGAAGGAACACCCATTCAGAGCCTGCCCCACATGTGGCCCATATATATACAGTCACCCAATTAGACAAGATGGATGAAGCAAAAGAAGTGCAGAAGTGTAGATCGCTCCTGAGAGACACAGCCAGAATACAGCAAATACAGAGGCGAATGCCAGCAAAACCACTGAACTGAGAATAGGACCCTCGTTGAAGGAATCAGAGAAAGAACTGGAAGAGCTTGAGGGGGCTCGAGACCCCATATGTACAACATTGCCAAGCAACCAGAGCTTCCAGGGACTAAGCCACTACCTAAAGACTGACCCTGGACTCTGACCTCATAGGTAGCAATGAATATCCTAGTAAGAGCACCAGTGGAAGGAAGCCCTGGGTCCTGCTAAGACTGAACCCCAGTGAACTAGACTGTTGGGGGAGGACGGCAATGGGGGAGGGTGGGAGGGAACAGCCATAAGGAAGGAGAGGGGATGTTTGCCGGAAACCGGGAAAGGGAATAACACTTTTCGAAATGTATATAAGAAATATTCAAGTTAATAAAAAAAAATACTAAGAAAAAAATATTTCAGCCATTTGGAGCTAAAGTTACCTTCATAAGTAGAGGTAATCATGTCTTTTAATTACTTTTATCTTTGTTATAAATTGATGGGGAATGGGTTATTTACTTTGTTTCTTTCTTTAGTAGATATCAGAATATTAATGTCAAAGACTTTATAGAAAATCTATATACTATTTGTTTATCAACCTATAAAACATACAAGCAAAAGAAATTGGTTGATTTTCAGGTATAGTTCTAAATAATTTCATATACAGGTTAAGTATTTCTTTATAAGAGCTAAAATAGAAACTACAGAAACTTGTTCAATTAAATAGTCAAAACATTATAGTGAAAAATTTCAATTTTGTTTTTTTAAATGATGTGATCTGTAAACTAATAAAAAACACTAAATAATATATTTGAATTTCTAAACTGTTAACATATTTTGACCTTAAGAGAAAAAAAAATCATTTGATTCTACTAGGTTCTTATTCTTTTATGCAAAACAGGTTTTAAATGAAATTACCAATTTTCTTTGGTAGTAACACATTAATATTTAGTACTTCTTAGAGGAGATGTTAAACTATATATTGTATCACTTTCTGTCATTTCTTCTTCCTTTTCCAGAAATAGGAATAGAATATTGAAAGTTATGAGGGGCATTTAAATTCAATATTTTCAGAAAAGTAATTTTAGACAACTATAGAATGGAAAATTAATTCTGAAGAAATTTTGATTTTGTATGAAATTAATTTTGATGAAGAAGTTTGAGATCATGTATTTCTTATTTGTTGTTTTGCTCTGTTGGCATTTTATTGGTTATTTTATTTATTTATTTTTCAAATGTCCCCCTTCCCAGTTTCCCCTCTACAAACCCCTTATCCCTTCCCCCTTCTCTGTCTAATGAGGCTGTTCCCCCACCCATCCACCTACTTCTGCCTCACTGCCTAAGACTATGTTGAGGTATCCATCCTCCAGAGGACCAAGGGCATACCCTCCCGTTGATGCCAGATAAGGCAATTTTCTGCTGCACGAGCAACTAAAGTCATGGATCCTCCATGTATACTCTTTGGTTGGTGATTTAGTTCCTGGGAGCTGTGGTAGGGTTTGGTTAGTTGATATTGCTGTTCTTCCTATGGTGTTTCAATACCTTTCAGCTCCTTCAGTACTTTCTCTGTAAACTTCTTGGGTCTCTGGCATTTTCTAAAGGCTGTATACTATTACCCAACTTCCATTGAGCCACACCTCAGCTCAGTTCAATTTCCTGACCTTCTCTTCTTCTCCCTGTCTCCTCCCACACCTAGTCATGCCCCCTCTTTTTCTCTACCCTTCCTATCTCCTTCCCAGCTAACCCCCTCCCTCTACCACCCATGATTATTTTGTTCCCTCTTTTAAGCATTCACAGTTGGTTCTTCCTTCTTTTTGAGCTTCATATGATCTGTGAGTTGTATCATGGGTATTCTGAACTTCTTTCCTAATCATCCACTTATCAGTGGATACATACCATGTGTTCTTTTGTGACTGGGTTACCTCACTCAGAATATTTTCTAGTTCCATCCCTTTGCCTTCCAATTTCTAAAGTCATTGTTTTTAACAGCTGAGCAGTACACCATTGTGTAAATATACCACATTTTCTGTATCCATGAGGGACATCAAGGATGTTTCCAGCTTCTGGCTATTATAAATAAAGCTAGTATGAACATAGTAGAGTATGTGCCCTTGTTATATTTTGGAGCATCATTTGGGTATATGCCCAGGAGTGGTATAGCTGGGTCCTCAGTTATTACTATGTCCAATTTTCTGAGCAACCACCAGACTCACCAGTTTGCAATTCCACCAGCAATGAAGGAGTGTTCCTCTTTCTCAACATGTGCTGACAACTGAGTTTTTGATCTTAGCCATTCTGATTGATTATAAGGTAGAATTACAGGGTCATTTTGATTTGCATTTCCCTGATGACTAAAGACTTTGAACATTTCTTTAAGTGTGTTTCAGCCATTTGAGATTCCTCTGCTGTGAATTCTCTTTAGTTCTATACCTCAGCTTTTGATTGAATTGTTTGGTTTTTAGAGATTAGCTTCTTGAATTCTTTAAATATTTTGGATATTAGCCCTCTATTGGATGTGGGGTTAGTGACTTTTTTTTCCTAATCTGTAGGTTGAGAACTTCTGGGGAAATCACAATCCCTGACCTCAAACTATACTTCAGAGAAATTATTATAAAAACTGCATGGTGTTGGTACAGAGATAGACAGGTTGATCAACGAAATAGAATTGAAGACTCAGAAATAAAATCACACACTTATGAGGACTTTATCTTTGTCGAAGAAGCCAAAAATATACAATGGAAATAGAAAGCATCTCCAATAAATGGTGCTAATCTAACTGGTATTCTGTATGCAGAAAAATGAAAATGGATTTATGTTGTGGTAAATAGAAACAAGAACCTACCAAACCTGCACTAGTGCTGGCAGCAGTAGGCCACGTGGCATTGGTGGGGTCTTTTCCTTTTTCTTTTCTTTCTTTTTATTGGATATCTTTTATTTACATTTCAAATGTTATCCCCTTTCCCGGTCTCCCATTCATAAACCCCCTATCACATTCCCTCCACCTTCTTCTATGAAGGTGTTCTCCCACTCAGCAATCCACCCATCTGCTTTCCTACCCTGACATTCCCCTACACTGGGGGTTCCAGCCTTGACAGGACCAAGGGCTTCTCCTTTCACTGATGCCCTACAAGGTCATCCTCTGTGACATATGCAGCTGGAACCATGAGTCTGTCCATGTGGACTCTTTGAATGGTGGTTTAGTCCCTAGGAGTTCTTGGTGGTTGTTATTGTTGTTCTTATGGGGTTGCAAACCCCTTTACCTCCTTCAATCATTTCTCTAACTGCTCCAGTGGGGACCCTGTTCTCAGTTCAATGGTTGACTGAGAGCATTTGCCTCTGTATTTGTAATGCTCTGGCAGAGCCTCTCAGGAGACATCTATATCAGGTTCCTGTCAGCATGTACTTCTTGGCATCAGCAATCTTATCTGGGTCTGATGGCTATATGTGTATGGGCTGAATCCCCAGGTGGGGCAGTCCCTGAATGGCCTTTCCTTCAGTCTCTGTTCCAAACTTTGTCTCTGCATTTCCTCCTGTTAGTAATTTTGTTCCCCCTTCTAAGAAAAACTGAAGTATCTGCACTTTGGTCGTCCTTCATCTTGATCTACATGTGGTCTGTGGATTATATCATTGGGTAATCCAAGCTTTTGAGCTAATATTTATTTTCATCTCAGTCAGCATAGCATCTCAGCAGCTAAATTCGCAATTTCCATCTCATGCTGCTGCTGGCTACTGTTAGAGCCTGACAGCAGTGGCCCTCTTGCAACTCTCTTGATGTGAACACTGATCACATTCCCAGCATCCACCCCTTGTGGTTATAGTCACAACTTTCAGTTGCCTTATTTTGTGCCATCCTTCACCTGCACAAAGACAACAATCTACAGATCTATATTTGTCACCTTGCACAAAGCTCAAGTTCATGTGCATTAAAGACCTAAACATAAAATGAGATACACTGAATCTAATAGATGGGAAAGTAGAAAGATCCTCAAACTCATTGGCATGGGGTGGGGGGTGAATTTCCTAAACAGAACTCCAATGTCTCAGGCTCTGAGATCAAGAATTCATAAATGGGACCTCATGAAACTGAAAAGCTTCTGTAAGGCAAAGGACGTAATCTTCAGGACAAATTGTCAACCTAGTAACATTTTTTGTTTTGGTGATAAAGTACCATGACCAAATCACCTTAAAGAAGTAAGAATTATTTTGGCTTATATTTTCAGAATCATAGAGCTCACTATGGAGGGTGAGGCATGGAAACAGAAGCAAAAAGAAGATAAATCACATTCCATTCACATGTCATAGTCAGATAGATAGAGAATAGGAAGTAATCACATTAAAAACTTGAAAGCCCACTAAGAGCCACATTCTGACCACAACCATTGCTCTACCTTCTGTTTTACAATCTTTCTTTACAGTACCACAAGAAGAAAATGTTGGCATTCAGATAAAGAAATATGAAGGGTATTTACTATTTAAATGATACTGCTTACTATAACTTTATAGTTGATCTGTATATCAAATTTACTTAAAAGTAAATTGAGTGTAGAATTTCACTGGTATAGAATCAACTCACAGTGAAATTAAAGAAAAATCTACACGAGAATATAGAATTAAATATTTAAAAACTCCAGCCAGATCTAATGTAGCTTGTCATTCTGTTGCATCTTGATTAATAGTCATCTGGCATGTCCCAAATACCTGCTAACAGATGGAGTGCTAATCCCATAAGTTAACCACTCTCCATTATTTTCTTAATAACCATTGGTTTTATGCCCTAGAATTCTTCATAACACATTTTAGATGCTGTTATGTAACAGTTTGCTCTACGATTGAAGCATTTTATCTGCAGGGAAGATTCTTACCTAGAAAGATAAATAATTTTAAATAGTTTCAGTAAGTCTCTGAGGTTGACCAGATTCAGTGGGCCCCACCATTACAGAGTGAACAATAAAAACTGAGAATCACTCTTAAAATTAGTGAAGCTGAGCGGCAAAGAAGGCTCTTGGGGAAGAAAAGCTACAAAGAAGACTGAGATTAAAACTGCTACTTGGAAGAAGCAGAAATCAGCTGAGCTGCCTGGAAAAGATTTAGACCAAGTAAGGTACCCAGGAAAGATCCCCTCCAAGCTCTTGAGCTGCCTGTAAGCTATTCAGTGTGCTCTATCTTTCCAGATTGGTAAGATGCCCTGGATGCAAGAATGAGTTTTCATCCTCAAGCTGTCTTTGAGTCATTTTTACTCCTGCTGCTAACCCTTCGCTAACATTCCTTTAACTAGCCCCAATAAAACTTACTGTTTCAACAAAGTTCAACAAAGTGCACTTTGGTGGTATCTATTTTTTGGTCTATCATGAGTTCCTATCTAGGGAGAGAAGAAGTTTGTGTTGTGTATCTCCAGGAAACATTTTGTTACACATTGAATGCCCAGATGTGAGATTTGGATCCTTCTTAAGAACATTTAAACATCTATAGTGTCAAAAGTTTTGTATATGGGTCAGTGTCCTTATCCCTCTACTGGGGAGTCTTTCCTGGCTACAGGAGGAAGCCTCTTTAGGTTCAGTATCCCCATTGCTATGCATCTAGGCAACACTCATGGGCATTGACTTTTGGTAGCCTGATCCATACCCCAAATTTTTCCTATCTAAAAGAAATTCAGAGACAAAGGAAAAGCAGAGACTGAGGGAATAGCCAAACATAACTGGCCCAACTTGAGACACATCCCATGGGCAAGCACTAATCCCTGCCACGATTAATGGTATGTTATTGTGCTTGCAGACCAGAGTCTACTGTCCTCAAGCTGTTTCACCCTGTAGCTGACTGAAATAGATGCAGACACTCACAGCCAAACAGTAGATGGAGCTCTGGGACTTTTATGGAAGAACTGGAGGAAGAATTGGAGGAAGAATTGAAGTCCCTGTAGGGGATAGGAACTCCACAGGAAGACAAACAAAATCAAGTAACCTGGACCATTGAAGCTCTCAAAGACTGGGTCATCAACCAAAGAGCATACTGGGGCTGAACAGAGGGCACTGACCTATGGTAGTAGAGCGCAGCTCAGTCTCCATGTGGATCTCCCAACAATTAGACCGGGAGTGCTCTCTAAAGCTGCTGCCTGTCTGTACAATCCGGCTCCAAACATGGCTGCCTTGTCTGGCCTCAGTGGGGGAGTGTGCCTAACCTGCAGTGATTTGGTGTGTCAGAAACGGGGAATACCAAGGGGAGGCCCACCCTCTCAGAGGAGAAGGGAAGAGGAAATGGGGTAAGTTATTCTATAAGTGGGAACCTGGTGTTGGGGCAGCAACTGGGCAGTAAAAAAAATAAAATAAAATAAAAATAAATAAATAAATAAATAAATAAATAAATAAATAAAATGTCTATATTGGCACTGCTTCCTACCAGCATATAAATCATGAATTTCTAGTATATAAGAATACTAAGAAATGGAGAGAAACTGGGTAGTGATGTTACATGCCTTCAATCCAAGCAAAATAGTGACAAAGAGACAGGATGATCTCCAGAATCCAAGATCAGACCAGGCTCATCTACTGAGAGTTCCAGGACAGCAAGCACTCCGTAGAGGATCCCTGTTTTAAAAGACAAAAACCAAGAACAACAATAAAATTTAAAAAATAAAAAGGAGAGAAAAAGATACATTTATGACTCGTCACCATGACAGATACTATGGTGATGGTAATAGGACAACATTTGTTGAAATTCAAATGAAGAAAAATCCCAATTAAACAAGACCATTTATCATTTCATTCTTTCTGTTGGGCAGTTGATTGGCTAGGAAATGTGATGATATGCTGTGATAGGCATATCTAAGCAAAGAAAAAATATATTTAAAATGAAGTGTTGAATTTAAAAGAGTCCTTGGGAGAGTGAGATTGCTCATCAAGAAAGAGGAAAAGCTGCACAAACTGATGATTTCAGTCTGATCTCTGGATCCAAGGTTGGAAGGGAAAACTAAATCTAGAGATAGAAGAGTGATATCCATTGCCGTAGTCAAATGAGCCGGAAACTCACGGACATTGACCTCTCTCTCTCTCTCTCTCTCTCTCTCTCTCTCTCTCTCTCTCTCTCTCTCTCTCACACACACACACACACACACACACACACACAGTGAGAGAATCTGTACATATGTGCACACACAATGTAGTATTGAACTTTAAAAAAAGAGGTGGCAGAGGAATATCAACAAGAACCTTTTAGACTAATAGAGACAAATATTTTTACAAAGACTTAACTGACCATATGGAAAGTTCATATACTTGAGACCACCACTTGGCATTAACTACTGTGCTGTTAGTAGCAGAAACCTCATAGAGACAGGGATGGTGTCCAGCTGAGTAAAGGAACCAAGAATGGTGCTCCATTTCTTATAATACTAAATATAGCACAATGAAAATGCATTTAAAAATCTGCTCAGGACACCATATAGAACTGGCTTTTGGTGTTAATCATAATTATTAATGCCAATCTGCAGACTAAGTCATGAGCAACAATCACCAAATAAAATACTAAAGGACCATTTAAATGGGAAAGATCTGCACCTATGCTCAACCACAGTAACTGGAGAGTGAGAGGAAACTAAAGAGATCTCCTGTGCTTGTTAAAGAGGGGAGAGTCAAGGGTTGACATAGGCTAAACTAATACCTGATCCATTACATTTCCACTACCAATATGCATAGGTGGAAATGAATATAAGTGATTATATATGAAATTTTCTTCAAGTACATGAAATTTTAGTAGTAAATCTTCAAAACCATACAAGGCTATTTTGTTTTTGTTTTTATTTTTAGAATGTACTGTGTATATTTTATTGACTACTTCATACGTGGTATTTAATTTTCTTTATTCATCTACAAAAGTCTAAACAGTTGTGAGCCCACTCATTTGCTTGATAAAACAAATAAAAGGTATGGGATATCTTGAAGGTAAAATGATTTGAATGCAATATAAAATAAATATTTATACTCAATCATTTGAGAAAAATAGAAAAATAGCAGTGGCAGGACAATGGAGGCTGACATTAAGATTCTGCTCTGTGTATTTACAGGTTGTTATTAATTTTCCTAAGGCATGGGTGGTACCAGGCTTTGTATGTTTAGGTGGGCAATTATATCTTATCAATTGAATCTAAGGTTATTGTGTTGTGTGTTCTTTTATGTGACATTTGAGTGCAGGAAAGTGTGCGGCAGCAGGAGACACTGGGCCACCGAGGAGTTGAGATGTGTTTCCGCCAAGATATCTAACAGATATCTTGGGGCACCGCAGTGCTAGACGTAGCAAGGTAAAAGACAACAATACTTTTTTTTTATTTTTTTATACTTTTACAACAACAGTCAGTGACACTTGTTCTTATGGTCGTAATCATTCTTCTCTAGTTGTCTTTGTTTTAGCCTATCTTGGAAATTGAACCCAGGGCCTTGAACATATCAAGACAGGCTACATACCAGCCCTAAACACAGAGTTCTAAATTTATCTTTTTAAGTTGTGACACTAATGTATACATTCAATTTTTTCTAGCTCTTTTGTGTTCATGATTAATAATAGGAAACTAATTTTTAAAAAGAATAGGAATCCAAATGTAAGAACTAATGTTAACTCTCTGAACATCTAATCATGATATGATGAAGGACTTTGACATTCCTCTTCATGTACCCAACCTGCATTTCTAGGATCACCCTTTTGGCCATCCTGTGGTATTCCACTGTGTTATCTTAGAGCCTTCGACGTCCTCTTAGAGTTCCCTTAAACACTTGCACTGTTTACTATGCTGAAATTTGCCACTGTATTTTAGGGTGAGGGGAATCACCTGTTTGATATAAGATATCTGAAATGATATGACTTGCTTTATTCTTCCCATGCCAAGTTAACCAAAGAGAACATCATGCCTAGAAGCATACTTTGTCTTGAGTTTTATATTTTCTGTTTGATTTACTTGAGAAAAATTTATTTTGCCAAAAATGATTGTGATAGTAATTGAAAGAAAATTCAACACTATAACATAATTATTATTGAAAGAAAATATGGGAGACATAGATTTACGGATTGGTTACATAAAAGGGTACGTGAGTAGTTTTTTTCTGATTATAATATAAATGATTTACTTACATTGATTGAGTCAAAAGTGATTATACATACAGATAAATGGTTTGAAGCTAGAAAAATCTATAACACAAATCCTGTGGTAGAATTAATGAGTTGATATTCTTAGATGAATATTATATATCTGTTATTGAAGACAACAGGTTGAGAACATAAATATACAATTTTGTCCATGGTGTTGAACATATGTATACCAAAGAAATGCTTATAGTTGAAACTTAAAATGAAATCATTTGTCCTGAATGGGAATTCTTTTATGAATTTGTTAATCAGTGAAGAACTGCTGACTTCCTTATAGAACATGTTTTTTATCTCCAAGAGTAATTTCATTTTGGAAATGGAATTTAGGACATTGACAAGTTAATGGTTTCTGAGGGTAAGCCTGGAGTCAGAGCAACTCATCAAAACAATTTACACAGGAATAAAGAAAAGCTTATGGGCTGCTCAGAAATCTGTAAAGTATTGTGACAGTTTGATATCTGGGTGAAATTGGAAGTAACAATGGAGAGCGGATATCAAAGTTGGTTCTGTTTAACATGAGTGTGGGAGGTGTATTTGAAGCTGAAGGTAATTGTGGTTGATGTGGCTCTTTAAGGAAATCTGAGAACAAATGTAGAGAATTAGAGACAATCATTCAAAGACATTAGGGAAGAAAATGCCACAAGTGAGACTGTGGCATATATAAAACAAAACTAAAATTCTAAGAGTCCTGCAGAGAGAAGTCTGTGGGAAGGCCACCACTAATTGTTATTAACTACACAAACCACCATTTTTCTCAACTTTGAAACACAGACCACATGATAAATGCAAGAAATAGGTACTTATTTAAAAGAAACAAGAACAAATAAACTTGGTATGAAAGAATATTAAAGCTCAAATGATACTAAATTAGATTTAAAATTGAAAAATTAAATGCAATATTTTCTATAATTTCTATAGCTGTTATTATATGTAATGTGTTTCTCATACTAAATAAGTACTTAATAGGAAACCAACAAATAAATGAATTACAATATGGTTTGTAACATTAATGAATGCAGATACTGAGGAATTAATTCTAATAATAACCAATAGCACAATAAAAACAGACATTAATTCCAATAATGTTAATTGTAAATATATTAATCTCCTTTTTAAAGAAATCATCCAACTGAACTTACTCATATTAGAAAATACAAAACCAAAAGTAATTTACATCCTTATTAATTGGTTACTGGAACATTGTAACTTCTAATGATATAAGGAAAAAAATCTTAACCTAAGTAATCTTGTTTGCATAGCATTAATATAAGGAAAAAGTGAATCCTTACACTTGATCAAAATTAAATCTTACTAGCATTTAGTAATTTTAAGCTACTGCTTTTATAATGGTAATGATTATCTTATATCGCCTGCACCTGCATTACAATTATCAATTTATAGTTGGTACTGTACTTATTGTGTTGGCATAGTTAACAAAAAATTTAACACATCAACTTTCTTTAATGATACATCCCTGAAAAACTCTACATCTATAAGGTAAATTAAAAAATCTAGATAAATGCTTCATTAAATCATTTGACTAATTTTCTTAGATTGAATGGGATAAATATTTCTCAAGTAAGAATTAACATATGATTGATTGTAGAGTCTTTGCAAATAAGTTAATAAAGGTATGTTGGAACACTTCTTATTTAAACATATCATCTCCCAATTTAATCATTCAATTTTTCTTCCAATGTACTATATATTCATCCTATAATTTTTATTTTACATGACTGCTTATAATTGTCAGAATATCAAATTTCTCATCATGTTTTTAATCTCATTTCCCTTTATACCAGAACCTCAGCAGCATGTGTTCAGAAGTTTACATATTCAAAAAATGAGATTTAGCAAGATGATTCAACTCCAGGATCCAAATCTTTGCCAGTATTGTATATGAAAGCTTTCAAATTATGATTTTCTGCTTTAGAAACAATAAATAGTGACTAATATAATTCAGTCTGACTATATGCTAGAAGAACTTAGCATTATTTTTAAAACATTCACTATATTAAGAGTTGTTATTTATAACAACTAAAATTTCAGTAATAATTACATAATAGCTCTGAATATATTAATGCACTGGTCTATGTATGTTTATTCAGTTTATGAATTCTTAACATCCTCTTAGATCCGTAACTATATTTAATAACTTCACATATTTGGTATTATTCAGTTCAGTGTTCACAAATTTTCTTTTTTTTCTCTCTCTCTTTTTTGTCTTGAAATTTTTTTTATTTATATTTCATATGTTATCCCCTTTTCTGGATTCCTGTCCATAAAACCCTTATCCCACCCTCCATGCCCCTACTTCTATGAGGGTATTCCTTGCCCAACAACCTATCCCTTCCCGTCTCCCCACCATGGCATTCCCCTACACTGGGGTTCCAGCTTTGGAAGGAACAAGGGCTTCTCCTCTCCTTGGTGCCCAACTAGACCATCCTCTGCGACATATGCAGCTGGAGCCAAACATCTTTTTGGATGGAGGCTTAGTCCCTGGAAGTTGGTGTTGATTGTTGATAGGTATTGTTGTTCTTATGGGGTTCCAAACCCCTTCAGCTCATTCAATTCTTTCTCTAACTCCTCCAATGGTGACCCCATTCCCAGTTCAATGGCTTGCTGCTAGCATTTGCGTCTGTATTTGACATGCTCTGGCAGAGCCTCCCAGGAGACAGCTACATCAGGCTCCTGTCAGCATGCACTTCTTGGCATAAGCAATATTACCTTGGTCTGGTGGCTGTATATTCGCTGCATCCCCAGGTGGGGCAGTCCCTGGATGGCCTTTCCTTGAGGCTCTACTCCAAACTTTCCCTCTCAATTTCCTCCTGTGAATATTTTTGTTCCACCTTCTAAGAAGGACTGAAGCATCCACACTTTGGTCATCCTTCTTCTTGAGCTTCATGTGGTCTGTGGATTGCATCTTCGGTAATCTGAACTTTTGGGCTAATATCCACTTATCAGTGAGTGTATACCATGAGTGTTTTTTGTGATTGTTATCTCACTGAGAATGATATTTTCTAGTTCCATCCATTTCCCTATGAATTTCATGAAGTCATTGGTTTTGATAGCTGATTAGTACTCCATTGTGTAAATATACTACATTTTCTGTATCCAGTCCCCTGTTGAGGGACATTTGCTATATTTTCAGCCTCTGGATACTATAAATACAGCTGCTATGAACATAGTAGAGCATGTGTCCTTGTTATATATTGAAGTATCTTTTGGGTATATACCCAGGAGTGGTATATCTGGGTCTTCAGGTTGTACTATGTTCAATTTTCTGAGGAACCACCAGAAATTTCCACAGTGGCCATACCAGCTTGCAATCCCACCAACAATGGAGTTTTCCTCTTTCTCCACATCCTCACCAACATCTGTTTTCACCTGAGATTTCTTATATTTTTGGTTATGACCCTAGCCTTTAAGAGCTGAGCCGTCTCTCCAGCCCATCACCTGAGATTTCTATCTTAGCCATTCTGACTGGTGTGAGGTGGAATCTCAGGGTCATTTATATTTGCATTTCCCTGATGACTAAGGATGTTAGTTTCTCTGTGTCTCCCTTTAGTTTCTGTTTCTATTATCTGTCCATTGCTGTGAGTGGGGTGGAGAAGTTTCCCACTATTATTGTGTGAGGTGCAATGTGTGCTTTGACCTTTAGTAGGCTTTCTTTTATCAATATAGGTGCCCTTGCAATTGGAGCATAGATATACAGGGTTGAGTGATCATCTTGGTGGATTTTTTTCTTTGATGAACACAAAGTGTTCTTCCTTATTTTTTTAATAACTTTCGGTTGAAAATCAATTTTATTTGATATTAAAATGGCTATTCCAGCTTGTTTCTTAGGACCATTTGCTTGGAAATTTTTGTGTAGCCTTTTACTCTGGGTTAAAGTCATTTTTTTTGGCACTGAGGTGTCTTTCCTTTATGCAGAAAAATGCTGAGTCCCCTTTGGGTTTCGATTGCGTTAGTTTATGTCTTTTTATTGGTGAATTGAGTCCAGTGATATTGAGAGATATTAGAGTCCAATTATTGTTGTTTCCTGTTATTTTGTTGTTAGAGGTGGGGTTATAGTTATGTGGCTATCTTCCTTTGTTTTGTTGAGAATTTTGCTGGGTACAGTAGCCTAGCCTGGCACTGGCATTGTCTTAGGATCTCTGTGACATCTGCCCAGGATCTTCTGGCTGTCGTCTCTGTCTCCATCCCGCAGAAAGGAGCGACACCACGACATTCTTCTCAAAGCAGTTTATTCAGGAACCTTTCTTTCTGCATGCAAGCAGCAATCTCTCTTTTCTTCCCTTCCTTCTCTCCCTCTCAGCCTCCGAGTACACTCCCTTATATCCTCCCTCAATTCCGCCTCCTCTGTCAAGACTGCGTAATCTCAGTTCATAGGTCCACATCACATGCCCTGATCTTGCTTCATGGTGCGCCTACGCAGCTCTCACAATGGACATGACTAGTTTCGGGCATGTGAGGAAGTCAGGTGCTAGTCATGAGACTTAGCTGCAGTCCCGGGCACCATCTTGGGACTGCCACCACACCCACTTCCCACATCCTTTGTGACTGTATAGCTCAGAATGGCTCCCTACATCTCCCACTTTTTTCTTTTATAGAAGACCATTAAGATTTCCGGGGAGAAACTGGGCAGAGGAGCAAATGACCGAAAGAGGTGTAGCCAGCTCTGTCTTAAGATCGACCTCTCAAACCCCAGCCTTACCCATCGTAGGGTCACCTGTCATCCTCAAGGTGCTGTGTCTTAGCTTGGTCAGGGGCTAGAGGAAGTTACACGTCATTCAGATAGCTACCTTGAGTCATCTTACCATTCCTCCCAAAAGCCCAGGGACGAAAGCATAGGGGACAGATGGCTTTATTTTAGGAGATTGTGGAAGTTGAGCGTTTCTCAATATGTGGTGGGCACTTCGTCTTGTTCGTCTGTGAGTCTGGAAGCTTCAGCTGTTAGGAAACAGAGGCTGGTTAGCTTTGAAGCTGTGGAGGGCTCTTAGTGAGAATTCCCAATTGTATAAAAGATGAAGGGGAATCCTCCATCTTCCTCCAAGGGCACAGGAATGATTCCAGGGACCCGAACCACAAGAGCTGAATCTTCATGCTCCCAGGATCAGTAAGTCTCCCCAGCCACTCTGGCAGCTGCCATACTCCTGCAGCATCCTGTGGGAAAAACACAAACATGCCCTTTTCCCCATAAAAATACCTGAACAGGATCATGCCAATCTGTGGATCTTTCTATTTCACCTAGGCAGAAGTATTCCTAGTTGTAGGGTGCCATAAACACTCAGAGTGTTCCTCAGCATCCAAATTTTAAAATTGAAATAAAAAGAGTATTATTAAATAATTGTATAGCATACAGGGATATAACTCCCCCTTTTTACTTAAGATATTGTTAAGGTATTATTTATTAAGATAAGTCCTCAAGAATTAACACCATTATGTGATACAGGAAGAAATTGAGGACACTGAGCACTCGTATTTATAATTTGACTTGTACACCAAATTACTGTCTCCAGCATTATTGTTTTAGTGATATAAAAAATGAGATTGTTTGACTAATTGTTCCTATGTAAGGCCTATAATCTGTCTATAATAAATTTATTGTGGCATTGCCCTTGCTAGAGGGTCCAGGCAATCCAGTTTGAGTTCTTAAATGGCCTATAAAGGAACAGTTCTTAGGAACAGTACTTAGTGCTCTTAACCACTAAGCCATCTCTCCAGCCCCTCACAAGCTTTATTTACCTAGACATAAACATTTATTAGAAATGCCAAATCCTGTAAATATGGTCCAGATTCAACCTTAGAAATCCGTGACCCGGCAGGGCGAGGCTGGGAGTTGAAAGTAAGCAAATGGAGTCTTCCTCTTTTCATGAGGGTGTGCTATCAACTCCATTACCATTTTCAAAGAGCTGGGTCTATGGTTTTGTTTAGTTGTCTGAGTCAGAGCACTGAAAGGACAGTGAGTTGTCAGACATTCACACTGAAATCATCACTCACTGATTCATGTAGAAAACTTGCCTCTAATAAAGCATTAAGTAATTGTAAAATTTGAGGGTTAGTAGTATCTAAAAAACTCAAGAGAAAAGTTTAGAATTGAGATATCTTTTTATTTGTTTCTCCTGAATAAATTTTTCAGGCGGTTTATCTCTATCAAATCTGATCAGTATGACTCTGTGAGGTTTCCAGAGCCTAATCACACTTTTTAAAAGCACAAAGACAAAATCTTTCTCCCAAAATACTGTGTTCCTTAGTCTGAAACCAGAAAACCTTGTATCTTATACTCTCTCCCAGAGTAATAATATAACCATAAAACTCAAAGTCACACCCATCATAATATCCACTTGTTCCTGGAGCAAATCGATCCTTTGATACAGCAGCAAAATTCCCGCTTTCAACTGACTATTAATATTACCCTGAACATCTAAAACTTCTGCAGATAAATTACTTACAGCTGCTGCAGTCTGTACTACGGAGGTAAGGGATATGGCTGCAGCAATGGCTGTGGCGGCAGAAACTGCTATAACAGTAACAATGGCTGCAGTAATGCAAAAAACTCTCCAGATTTCCGGGTGTAAGCTATGTCCCTCTGCCCTGCCCAGAGCATCCGGAGGCAGATGAAGCGGCCCCGGAGCCGATGGTTCTACCTTTAGCTTCACTTTCTCTAAGCTGTTGGCTATGCTTTCCAGATCGTCTTCCGACATTTCCTGCTCGCTAGAATTTCCTACAGTCTCTAATTTTTGAGAACTTTCCTCCCTAACCTGATTTAGTGCCTCATTTCCCTTTTGGAACTCTGCGCCACACCTTTCCTCTTCCCCTATGCAATTTTTCACTAATTTCCACACTGGCAGCACTCCTTTTGGTAAAACCCCCTGCTCCTCGGCAAACCTCAAATCTTTCCCTAATTTTTTCCAACTTGGCATTGTCAGGTGTCCTGTTACAGGAAACCATGGAGCAACTTGGTCCACTGCTTTTAAAATTTTTTTCAGGGTCTCCTTTTTCAGCCCAATTCCTTTTACTTTCAGTAAGTCTTTGAGAGCTTGGCGAACTGTCTGCCCTGATGTAGAATTTCCCATGGTGCTTGGTGCAACTTGTCCCAAAACCGAGAACCTTATAGTCTCAATCTGAGAGCTTTGCGACTTGTCCCAAAACCGGAACCTTATAGTCTCAATCCGAGAGCTTTTCTCGTCCCACTTACCAGCTAGCCGCCCTGACCACAGTGAGTTCTGAACCAAGGAAAGGTTCTGCATAAGACCACCACTTGTAAGCTTCTGTTTCTGTCCATGAAAGGAAGCGACACCATGTTTATTCTTCTCAAAGCAGTTTATTCAAAACTTTCTTTCTGCATGCAAGCAGCAATCTCTCTTTTCTTTCCTTCCTTCTCTCCCCCTCAGTGCCGGAGCACACTCCCTTATATCCTCCCTCAACTCTGCCTCCTCCGTCCAGACTGGGTAATCTCAGTTCATAGGTCCACGTCACATGGCCTGATCTTGCTTCATGGTGCGCCTGCACAGCTCTCACAATGGACTTGGCTAGCTTCAGGTGTGTGAGGAAGTCAGGTGCTAGTCATGAGACTTAGCTGCAGTCCAGGGCGCCATCTTGGGATTGCCACAACACTCGCTCCCCACATCCTTTGTGACTGTATAGTTCAGAATGGCTCCCTACATCTGGCTTTCACAGTCTCTGGTGAGAAGTATGGGTTGATTCTATAGATCTGCTTTTATATGTTCCTTAACATTTTTCCCTTACCGCTTTTAATATTTTTTCGTTGCTTTGTGCATTTGATGTTTTGACTATTATGTGACATGAGGAGTTTCTTTTCTGGTCCAATCTATTTGCAGTTCTGTAGGCTTCTTGTATGTTTATGGGCATCTCTTTCTTTAGGTTAGGGAAGTTTTCTCTATAATTTAGTTGAAGATATTTACTGGCCCTTTAAGTTGGGAATCTTCACTGTCTTCTATACCTACTTTCCTTAGGTTTTATCTTCTCATTGTGCCCTGAATTTCCTGGATATTTTGGGTTAGGAGTTTTTTGTGTTTTGCATTTTCTTTGGTGATTGTTTCAATATTTTCTATAGTATCTTCTGCCTCTGAGATTGTCTCTTCTATCTCTTGTATTCTGTTTGTGATGCTTGCTTCTAGGACTCCTGATCTTTTTCCTTTTTTCTATCTCAGGGGTTGTCTCCCTTTGTGATTTCTTTATTGTTTTTCTTTTATTTTTAGATCTTGGATGTTTTGTTTTGTTTTGTTTTTTTCAATTTACTCACTTGTTTGGTTGATTTTCTGTTTCCTCTTTAAGGATTTCTACCTGTTTACCTGTGTTGTCCTGTATTTCTTTAGCAGAGTAATTTATGTCCTTTTCACAGTCCTCTAATATCAGCATGAGTTGTGATTTTAAACAAAATCTTTCTTTTCCAGTGTGTTGTGATATCCAGGGTTTCCTGTGGTGGGGAAACTGGGTACTGAAGATGCCACATGGCTTTGATTTCTGTTACTTAGGTTCTTGCTTTGCCTCTTGCCATCTGCTTATCTCTGCTGTTAGCTGATTGTCTTGCTCTCTATGACAGTGGCTTGACCCTCCTGAAAGCCTGTGTGTCAGCACTCCTGAGAGACAAGCTCTCTTCCTGGGGAATCTGGGTACAGAGAGCTGTAGCACAGGGCCAGGTCCATGCCCAGGTGGGATCTCGTCCCAGACTGCTCCTTAGTTCCTGTGTCCTGAGGGCTCTAGGTAGGTTCCTCTTTGGCCAGAAATGTGCACAGAATTGGTGGTCCCATCTGTGGTCTCAGGAGGGTCAGCACTTTTGCAAGACCAGCTTTACCAGTTGGATCTGGATACAGAGAGTTGTGGCACAGGTTTAGCTGACAGTGCAGACAGAAACCAGAAGGATCCTGTCCCACACTAGTTTTCTATACCTACGTGATCCTATTTCAGACCCTTGAGTAACCATGATTATAAGTTATTATGTTCTTTATTACCATTCATATTTTCTTTGGATATGTTTCTCCAAGCTCACTTTATTTTTACTTTTTGAACCATAATAGTTAACACACTTTCACCTTCCCCTTCCTTCCTCCAAAACTTCTGGTATAACATTCTTTGCTTTATTTCAAATACGTGGCCTCTTTTTTTAATGCATTGTCTTTATAATCAAATTTATATATGTACATATACATATATGTATTCCTAATAAAATCTACTCAGTCTGTACAATGTTACTTGTGTGTATATTTTTTGGGCTGGAAATATAATATTGAGTAAACAATTGGTTTGCCCTCAGATATGTATAGTTTTCTGCCATGTTTTTGCAACATACAGAAAACACTAAAGAAAACCATAATGAACTAGAATCGTGTAACCCAGTGTCAGTTGGTACACTTTTAAAACACTTCTCACCTAAGGCTGAGAGAAGATAGTGGAAGAAGAGATGGTAGGACTTTAAAAGTCAGAGGATCAGAGAATGTGCTCTGAGAGTTTATTTCTTAGTAATATTAGAAATTACACCCCTATTATCTCACCAACATAGGGAAAGAAGTATAACAGCACTAAACAATTCAAAGTAGGTAGGGAAAAGCCCATAAGACCATAGCCCTACGCAAAGAACTGTAAGACAATTAAGGGATGCAGAGCATAGGAAAAATCATTTTCCTAGTTGACACTTTCTTCCTGTCTTTTCTTATTAAAGTATCTGACATACTTGCCATTGAAACGTGTATTTATTAATTATAAAGAACTTTAAAATGCTTTTAAATAAACTTATACCTGTACAGAAATTGACAAGTCCTATCACTATCCGGAAATCTCATGAATGACAGGAATAAATCGTAACCTAGGCAATTATTTGCACCAGTTTCTCTATAGTGACAAATTTATTTGAATAGGAGTAATAAGTTCTGACTAACATAATTAAATTCATTCAATAAGAAGTTTTCAAGCAACACTGTAATTAGATTTGTCTGTTTGACAGCAACCCGATAAAGATTCTTGACTTCTTAGATCACAGTGAGTTTCCTTGTGGACTGGAGATGTGTTGCTGAGCCTTACTGAATCACAGTTTTAAAAGCAGGCCCAATTTCTGTTACCCAACTGCTCATAGAATTAAGCTGAAGTAGTATGTCATGAGATCTAATTGGGGGAAAACAATGAGATATTTGGCAGAGGCATTCTGGTGTGAAACTCGGGATTTCCCCTTGTTCCAGTCTCTAGTGAAACTCCTTTAACACTGTACCACAGAGGAATGAACCAGGGAATTCTTGTCCTGACTCTTCTGGTCTGACCAGGGAACTTTTGGAATAAGCCTATTGCATGATTTTATAATGTGAATTTACTACAGGTAACTTTTTCTTGAAACTCGTTGTAATCTATATCCCACTCCTTCCCCGTGCTCTACCATTCCATTCTCTTTTTTTTATTGGTTATTATATTTGTTTACATTTCAAAGTTATCTCCCTTTCTACTTTCCCCTCCAGGACCCCTATTCCCATCCTCCCACCTGCTGCTTTTATGAAGGTGCTTCCCCACCCAACCATTCACTCCTGCCTCAGTGCCCTAGTATGACCCTACCCTGGGTCATCAAGCCTCCATGGGACCAAGGGGCTCCAGTCCCAGTGATGCCAGATAAGGCAATCCTGTGCTATATAGCCAGCTGGAGCCATTGGTACCCCCTGTGTGTGTACTCTTTGGATGGTGGTTTAATCATTGAGAGCTTTGGGATATCTGGCTGGTTGATATTGTTGTTCTTCCTATGGGGTTGCAAATCCCTTCAGCTCCTTCAGTCTTTGCCCTAAATTCTCCACTGGTGTCCCCATACTCAGTCTGATGTTTAGATGTGAGCATTGACCTCCATATTAGTCAGACTGGCAGAGTCTCTAAGGAGACAGTTATACCAGGTTCCTGTCTAAAAGCACTTCTTGACATCAGCAATAATGTCTTCAAGATGGATGTATCCCTAGCTGGGCAGTCTATGAATGGCCTTTCCTTCAGTATCTTCTCTGCTCTTTGTCCGTGCATTTCTTTTTGGCAGAGAGAATTCTAGATCAATATTTTTGAGGTGTG
This sequence comes from Rattus rattus, assembly GCF_011064425.1. NCBI lineage: Eukaryota > Metazoa > Chordata > Mammalia > Rodentia > Muridae > Rattus > Rattus rattus. Next base: position 125,848,337 of record NC_046157.1, read on the forward strand.
TGGGTGGACCCATTCCTCAACCAGGGGCTGTGCCTATCCACTGGATATGATCTCTACAGGTTTTATCTTCTTTTTCTTGGGTATTTCAGTTAATGTCTTCCCTGTTGAGTCCTGGGAAACTCTTGGGTATCTGATACCTGGTACTTTCTAATGGCTACTCCTAGTTCCCTCTCCCCCTGTGAAAACAGAGCTGGAGAGATGGCTCAGCACTGATTTCTCTTCAAGGGGACCAAGGTTCAATTCCCAGCAGCCACATGGTGACTCGCACGTCTCTAACTCCATTTTCAGGGGATTTAACACCTTCACACAGACATGCATGCAGGTAAAATATCAGTGAGCTTAAAATAAAAGTAAGTTATATAAAAATGTGACATCAATAATGGCAAATCAATTGACCAGAAAGTTTTAATGTGAGCATACATTGCTATGTGTGTGTGTTTGCATACCTGTATGTACTCCATTTGGCACAGATATGGCAGAGTAAGATTTTGAAATACTATGTATGCTTGCTAAAAACCAGAAAAACCAATTCGAGGATTATTTTGTTTTTATAAAGTGTTTTAGTTCTCTAAGAGTGGTGGTAACTAAAGAGCAGGCACAACTCTAACAAATTCTACTGAAATCAATCCTCTCTGACAGGAAACATTCTCCTTAATTCTTAGTGACATGAAAACACTTAGCAGTGACTCTATTACTGTCCATGCTTCCCTTTTCAAATTTGTTTAGTTTTGTAATGACATGACAGTCTAAAGAGTTTTAATTTCATTTGTTTTACATGTCTTATTCTATCCACTCACCTGGTTTATTTTACATGTTTTTTCAACACATTGATGATATTATCAATTTAGCCTTCTCTAAGGAGAGAATAATCTAGTTGGAGAATAGTCTGTTAAAAACAAAACCTTTATCCAATGTGTTGTACATATGGTTTTAATGATGTTTAAATAAATGAGCTATTATTTTTAAAGAAAAATATTAAAAAGTACTTATTTATTGACAATTTAATAGACTGCTCCCACCACTATCTCAAATATGACCATTTTTTAATACATTTGTTTAATGATTATATATTTTAATATTTTAAAAATCTTATTGTAGAGAAATATATACTTACAGTTGTTAATTATGATACATGCAAAACATAAAATATAAGATTTCTATTTGCATATTGGTCATCCACTGGTTGCATTGCCTACATATGTTCACTTGCCTAATTTTTCAAGGCTCTGTTATATTCTACTGATGACAAAACTGTGGCTTAGAGTAAAGTTGGATCACAAACAGAGTCAAATAGCTGGTTAAGTATAGAATTCTATAGAAAGATGCATTTCTTTCTCTAAGTCTGCATCATAATTGAAGGGATTTAATGATCATTAAGGTCAAGGAGCTCATTATAATGAGAATACTGGGGCACAGCAGGGTCAAGTGGCTAACCAACAGAGGGCATAAAACAAGGCTTGAACACAAACTTATGCCTCTAGGTCATAAATAGTAATAATGCTCTCCCCTGCAGCTTTAGTTATTATGTTCTTGCTTTTTCCCTTGGTACTTAGTCTTGAGTATAAGTAGGAGCTAGTATGTGACAGATAAATAAGTCCCTTTTACTTCTTCAGGTACATAGGAAGTGTCATTTTCTATAACCACAGCAATATTAACTATGGATGATAAAAAGTGATCTTAGAAGAAAATCTAGGGAGATGTTATACACAGTATAACAAAAAAAAAAAGAAGAGATCTGAACAAATGGACCAATGCTTTTTTGTAAAAGAAGAAAATAAATGAAATAACAATAATAAAAGCAAGTCAAGAATAGGACATGCTGTTGCATGAGATTTTGTAATATTTTTTGTAACAAATCATTCTTAATCTTTATGGAATATTATTCTGTCTGTGGTGTGTGAGAAGATCTGAACAGGTGAAATAAGTAACAGGCACGACACATCACTATCTATCAAGGGTTACTAGGCAGGTGTACTAACAAGCATGCTAAAAGTTAGAATAAAGAAATATCTAAATATATTTTTTATGTAGAAGTAAAGATAGTATTGCAATCTGGAAAAGTGAATATTTAGTTGAATAAAACTTTTAAGCACAGGGTTGAATGCTTTGCTTGTCGAAATTTGAGGGTTTTAGTTGAATATGTGATTGATAATTATACAAAGAATATTCATATGAATTTATCTATATCCAATGAAAGCAAACACAACAATATAAAGCAAAGGTTGAATTAATATCTGCATTCTGAACAAAGAAATTCAGTATCATATGTTTTCATTTTCATGTGAATATGAATGCATTTCACCCTTTTGCTGACCTATGGCTTATTATTTCACTCTCAGAAGAGTTCACTTATTGCATGGGATTTCACCTACGCCACTAGACAACTGAGATATTTGAAAAATATTTCCAACAAAATTAAAGTGTAAAAAAAGGAAACATCAACACTTATGTATCTATTATCTATGATAGTTCGATGTAATAAATATTATACAATAATACAGCAAGTATATTTATAAACTTTTCTGGTTGTATTAAATAAAATTCTGTAATGAATTAATCTAAAATTGATTTATTACAATAAATTATTTTGGGCATCAGGTTAATCCTTACAGTATTCTGATCTCAGAATCCCAAAGATGCTTAGTGTCTGCTTTTTCTTTTTTCTTTCTTTTTTTTTTCTTTTGACAAATGTTTATTTATTTACTTATTTTTATTGGATATATTTTTTATTTACATTTCAAATGTTATTTCCATTCCCGTTTTCCTGGACATAAGCCCCGTATCCCATCCTCCACCCCTTCTTTTATAAGGGTGTTCCCTCCACATCCACCCTCATCCATTATGCCACCCTGAAACTCCCCTACACTCGGGGGTCCAACCTTGGCAGGACCAAGGGCTTCTCCTTCCATTGGTGCCCAACAAGGCCATCCTCTTCTACATATGCAGTTGGAGCAATGGGTCTGTCCATGCATAGTCTTTGGGTAGGGGTTTAGTCCCTGGGAGCTCTGGTTGGTTGGGATTGTTGTTCTTATGGGGTTTCAAACCCCTTCAGCTACTTTGGTAAACTACAGAATTAAACAAACACAAATGGTACATATTAGAGTCACATTTCAAATAGAAATATATGAAATGTATCTTAGATAATGTTTTAAAATTTAAAATGTAGAAGAAAAGGTAAAATGTATAAAGTTCTCTTTCGGTTCAATTAGGTGTATACAAGTTTTTATTTTTTCTTATTTTAATGTTTAATATGAATTAATAAAGCTTAAAGACAATTTGTAAGTATTATTAAAGTATTTTAACAATAATTCATAAATTTTCTAGTAGTAGAATAATTTTTAATTCATAAAAGCATTTTTTTCTTATATTACCAACTCCATTACTTTTACCAAACTTAATTTGACTTGAACAGAGAAAAAAAGCATTCTAACACACCATTAAAATTTTTCTACAAACAACATTTTTATGCAAATTAAATTTTACTTAACAGCAATTAATCAGGCAAAGTATAAGAAAGATGAGGAGCTGTTCACGATATTATTTTTTTCTTTTTGACTTTTTTTTTGCTACTTGTTTTCATGGTACTGTAGAACAGATGGAATTTTATGTCATGCTACATTAGTATACTGTTAAATTTTAATTTCAATTAATGATCTTTACTCTTTTCCGCACATGAGAGATATTTTAGGTATTCATTTCCCTGCTAATTAGCTTTTATTGCAGAATTCATTTTGAATTGGAAAGTCATTAAACTCTTAAACATTCACAGCTGAATTTATGTAGATGCTAATAAAATTTATTAGTCCCATGTACAAAATATTCTGAATTATAAGTTTACTTTATATTCTCTCTCCCCCTCCCCCTTCTTTTTCTGTGCTGTGGGGGAGGGGCAGGATGGGGGAGAGGGGGGTGTGTGTGCACAGGTGCTTATATTCCCCAGGTAATTATCTTCTTCTAATTAAGCCCTGTTCTGTTTTACTGGACAGGACTGTGTGTGATGCCTTTTAGACTACAGTGTGTTGATCACTTGTCATTTCCCATTTGTTGGATGTTCTTTTTACAAACCACTTCTTAACACTTCTATCTAATATTATGGAAAACATAGCTTGATTTTGAAACAAAGTCACTATATTAAGCAATTGATTATTTAAGTCTCTTAAATTTCAATAACAAATTGAGGAAACAAAAGACAGTCAAACATAAATCTAAGATAAACTAACACAAATTTAGGGAATAGATTAAATAAAATATGTTATCTCCAAGCAATAACTTTATTAATGAAAATGTTTAAATACATAAGATCTTGTCTTTTGTTTGTATGTTCTATTGTCATTTTGTTTTGTTTTTCCCAAAACTAGGTTCACATTAGAAAATGGAAAGGTAATGTGAAATTGCTTAAATTCTTATGGATTTTTAGGTTTTCAAAATTCTATGTTATTAGTTCTGGAAATTCAAACCCATTATCGAATATATCAAAAGTTGCTGTCTCAAGTGACTTTGATGTTCACTTTAAAGCTAGTTTTATCAGTCATAAGAAACAAATAAAAAGATACATTCACTAGCTTAAATAGCCTTTAAAAGATTTGAAAAGATATTTCTATATAGTTCAGGATACTTGAAGAGATTTTATTATCTTAATGTTTCTATATGTTGTTCTAATTTATGGCATATTTTAGGGTGTACTTATAGTTATAGCCTCTTAAGTCTCAGAAGTTTGAAAATTTTGTATTCAAATTTGATTCCACAGAAAGAAACCTTGATTTACTATTCAAATAATAATTTTATGTTAAGTAATGATGTTATGTCATTCAATTATGTTACTTCTAGGTTATCTTTCTATACTCAACAATGTATAAATAACATATTCTGAGAAAAATCACGCGTGTACTGTTTTGAATAGTTTATAACCATGTGGTAGATTCATTTTGAGTTAAGAGTTTTGATTCATTGTTGGTCCATTGCTCATTCACTACTGAAAAATTTCAATCTCCAGGTGATCACAATATTGTGATTATGACCTCAGCCTTGTTGCCCATCAGCAGATAAATGAATACAGAAATAACATGAATATTATTAGAGTAATTTTTGCCTACATTGTACATGATTAATTATAAGTACATAGAATGAAAGTAGCCAAGGTCAAATAGGCGGACACTGCCTTAGGGTGATGAGATTTGAAGAATGGAGTCTGAAGGTGAGGTGATCTACAGTCTCATGCAATAGCCAACTTCATTCACAGCATCTGACCATCTTACATACCATGAAGGCTGTTCAGAGATACATGAAAAATGAATTTTCACATGAGTTCAGGCTATCTACAAACCAAGGGAGGTCCTGCCAGGAAATATTATTTAAATAACAATAGTAAGGTAATGTGGTAATCTGAAGTTAAATTCTGAAGTTAAATCACTCCTATTTACAGACCTAGGAAGGGGACAAAAGCACAGCCAATGAATAAAACCATATTTAAAAGCAGCAGATGTCACAAACTGTTGTCTTGTTTTCTTGTACTTTACACATATGCCCTCAGAATTATTCTCATACATCTCCATTCTTCGACAAGTTCCACAAGTGGAGAAATAAGAATGGAAACAAGAGAACAAAATGCTGAATGTGAATATCTGTACACAGTTCAGAGTATACATTCATGAAAATGACATAGTGAAACCCATTGGTAGATGTACTTTACATTGGCTAATTTAAATGTAAAATTAAAGAGAAGCTTAGTCTAACGAAGGTTACTCTTACAATGTAGATTTAAAAGACAATCACCCAGGAAATCAAACTCAGAGCAGAAATGTAGTTGTCATACCTAACTGATATCAAATATGTGGGAAAAAAGTTACAAAAATTTAACATATTAAACTCAAAATGTAAATGTCTATTTAAGATAGCAATATCACAGTGCTGTATCGTAAAGAATTGTTTGGAATTTTTTCATGTTTGCTTCATGAATTATTATTAAAATCATTCTTAAATTAATATACATAGTTAATGGTTTCCATATGGACATATGTGTGTGTATGTGTGTGTGTGTGTGGTGTCTGTATTTGTGTATGTCTCTATGTGTATGTGTGTGTGTTTCTCTCTGTGTGTGCATGCATGTGTTTGTTTCCCTGTCCCCTATTCTTTGTAGTAACCTTTAACTCCAGTGTTTCCCTTTTACTTTGCTTTATTTTCTGCCCTGCCCACTCACTTCATCATTTTCTTTTAGAGTCACTTGGTCCTCCTAGTTTGTTAGCTTTTAACTTACATTTTCTCCCATTTTTATATGCATTTTTAACCACCAGAGGCTGCAACCTGCATATGACAGCGATCATATACATTTTTCTTGAGCCTAGGTTACCTTATTTAAAGCAGTGCTCCATGTATTTATCATAACAACAAACAAAGAGAATATGGCTTGGAACAGAACCGATTTGCTACTTGGACAGCTGTTTCTACAATATCATAAAAAGAGGAAAGGGGAAAACTATTTACCTGCTGGCACTGAGTTGGGCAACATGTTCCTTTCCATTATGATATTTTAAAACTTTTTAATACTGTTGTTAATGCAAATCATGTTATAATAACAACAATGTAAATATTAGAGACTATTTTTCTTTCAATGCATGTATTATTTTCTTAGTGTTTTCCTTTTATTGTTACTCAACATTCCACATTCTCTTCCAGTCAGTGCTTAGCTATCTAGAGGAAAAGTGCGTAAGTGATGAGGAGAGCCTCGCTGATGGTATGTCAGTAATTAAGCTTAGGTAGCTGATTACATAAGTAAGTAAGTAAGTAGATGTAAACGGTCATTAGAATTCACTTTTCCCGGTATCTTTTCCAGAAAAAAAGGTCACATTAAAAAGTAATCCATGTCCTAACACTTGGAGTACCTGGATCCCTCAGGATCCAGGAACACAGGCATCATAGCCCAGTCAGTGGCACAGGTTCCTTCCAGTTTGAGCCTGCACCTTGAGCAGACCTGGAGCACAGGCTCTGCACTCACTCCTACAAGTCCGAGAGAAAGCCCTACTCCTAGGGGCTGTGAAATGCCCAGATTCAAAGGTGAGGAGGCCACATCTGCCCCAACACCCAGAGTAACTGGGTCCCCCAGGATCCTGGGACAGGAAACCCAGCCCAGCCAGAGGCACGAGTTCCTTCTGATCTGAACCAAACCCTAAGCAGACCTTGGGTCCACACCCAGTCTCACAACACCCAGAGGAAGTTCGAATCCCAGGTGCTCAAACACGCCCAGGGATCACAAATTGAATCTGCACCCAGAGCCAACCTGGGTGCGAGTTCTGAACCCACTCTTACAACATCCAGAGAGAGCCTGACTCCCAGGTGCTTTGAAACACACAGGAACACAGGATCTCGGAATCACAAATGAAGCTCGACTCCCAGGAGATCGAACACAACCAGGAACACTGGAACTCTTACACACTAAAGATCACAGTTTAGGCCACAACACTTTTCCAAACAACCAGCATAACTGGGACCCCACACGGAAACAAAAAGCCCCGCCCAGCCTGACGCATTGGTTCCTTCCGGCTTGCACCTGTGCAAGGACCAAACCCAGGGATCTGGCTCCCTGCCCACTCCTGCAAAGCACTGAGAAAGCTTGACTGCCAGGAGCTCTGACACAACAGGACTTAGGAGCTTGGTCACATCAGGATTTCAGGATCTCAGAGGCAGTTTGACTCCCAGGAACTCTAACACACCCTGGATCTCAGAACCACAGAATCCCAGAATCAGAGTCTGCCTACAAGATTTATTAGCTCTCCAGGAACATTGAGCAGCTGTATTTTTGACTCTGTGTGAATTTACTCATTTTATTGGACACGGGGTACCATGACCAGAGCTAGGCATGGCCTACACGTGCATTGTACAAAAGCTAGAGAGAAAGCTTCTTGATATTTCATGAAAGAGAGTTAGTCCTTACTTACGTACCTAAGATTCAATAAATGTGTCAGTTATGATATTGAGTGAGACGTGACATTAGACTCTTGGGAGTCTAATTATTATAGGATTGCAAAATTTCTGCTCAGTGCAAATCAAACTAAATTCCTGTTTTGAGACTAAGTCAAAAATATTCATCAAATATTTCTGTAATGATTCTACTGATATACAAGTGGTGATCTTAAAGTTATTAATATGTGGCATTAACCTTAGTTTAAGTGCTATTTTAAAACGACTACCTAGATATTGTCAAGATATTCCACTTAATAGTTCAATAATTTTGTTGATAAAATAATACTCGTACCATTCTAATTATTTCATCTTTCTTTTCTACGTAAGAGCCGAGAAACTTTAAATATAGAAAAATAAACAACATTTGATAATTTCCCACTGTTCTTATATATGCCCTTCACTTTTCCTGGATTTTAATATTATGCACTGTATAGTCATTTATATTTCATTTATGTCTCCCCTAATGGAAAAAAGGTTCAAATTTAAGCTGCGGATAAGGAAAGGTTAGGGGCTAAAAAATTGAAGAGGGAGAAAATATAATATGATCTTGCTTACAATGGCTAACGCCACGTAACCTGACCGGGCTGTGGATACTTGTCAGCAAAATCAAGTTAATTTATGACTCCCAGGGGAGAAAAAGAAGTAATCCATGATTATGTATCGGTTTCCTTCTTTGTTTTCTCTTCCCATTAATGTTCAAGAATTCAAAGCTTAAATGCACAACCATAAGCAATGCTAACATTAAAGTTTTGTTTTCAAGGGAAATTTTGTTTAGTATTGTAACAAATATGACTGTTTAGGAAATATTGGTCAAATACTAGAGACTGTTCCTCCACAGTTTTAGTAGGAAGGAACAGTAAGGTGACTAATAAAATGAGAGTGTTGACTTAGCTTTCTATTTCTTACCTGTGACGATTTTCAGTCACCGAGGCTTTGCTGCCTTCTATCCTCTTGTCTGATTTAACTTTATTTGATATCCTTTTTACTTTTAAAGTTCCTGACTTGTTGCAATTTATTTTAACTTTGGTTCTCCCATAGCTGTCCACAAATTCTTGACTATATTTACATCCTTATATTTGTGATTTTTCCTATACATAATATTTTAAAAAGATTCATATTATATTCAAATCATTTACTGAGGGACTCTTTCATATTTTATTTTCATGGTTATAGTTTATTTCCTTGCTCTCATTACTACATCTTAGGAACTGCCAGCTTCCAATTTCTCTGTAGACTTTCTATCAATACTTTCTTTTCTAGCAGTTGTCTGAGCTTGCTGAGGCATACTTTTTTAAAGCATATTTTCTTGGTCCTTTTATTCTCTTCTAACTCATGATCAATATCTCTTAAATTGCCTTCCACTGTTACATTTTCAGCATATGAAATATAGGTAATGAAAAGTATTGCTAGCATTTGGTCATCTATTTTGAAATTTAGTGTCTTTAGAAAAGTTTAAAAAGCTAAATGTATTCTTCCATTTTCAATTTAGCAGGCTACCTTGAAACTCAGTGAGCAGACATTCAACATATGTGCAAATAATTTTAAGGTTATTTTTTTCTCTACACATCCCAATAGTTGACAAAATATCCAAAATAATAATTTTATGTGAATTTATTATGAATGTTATCAGACCTACACTGGATATTGCAGTATACAAGCTTTATAACTATTTCTAAGCTATAATTTTAGAAATATAGTTTAGAAATAAACCATAATTAAGAAAATAAGTAAACTGTAAGTTTACTTTCAATGTCCACATTTTACTTACTCTTTATTAAATATGAATCCATATTGGTTTATCAATCATTAATAACCTTGAAATATTTGGGGTGAGTGTACTGTATATGTTTTATTTTAACTGCTTTATAAAAGTACTGGTTGCATGACATTATTTTGGGTAGGAACACTGACAAACTAATAAAATAAAATGTTAAAATAAAATGTCGTAAGCATTATTGGATGAGAATTTTTTTCCACTAAGTTCAGCTTCTAATCAAAATCTAAGAATATTTCATCAGTAATTTACTTAAAAAGCCTATTTGGTAATTTTTCTTGTCTGAAAAGGTCCTCACGTTAGCAAAAATTTTACTTCTAGTGACTCATCTACTCCATTTGTGAAAAGGAACACAACAAATTAAGTAAATTTTCAGCATTGTAAGTGGGGAGGATAGAGAAAGCAGGACAGAGGGCATAAGGCAATTGTTTAATTTTAGTTATTTTCCTTACAGTTAAAGCAAACAAGATTTCCCTTTATGCTGACTCATGTTAGCTGAGTCTTATTTAGTCAGTTTACTTGTTATTTTTTAGAATAGCCACCATTATAAAAGCCAGTGTGCAATGTGACAATAAGCACCAATATTTCTTTCTTCGTGTGTCCTTCATTGAGTGGAATTTAATTCTGGACACAACATGTCCAGTGACTGAAACAAGTACGTATCCTCCCAAAATATTGATTATAGAAAAAATTTCAGAAAATAAAATATTATACTGTTATGTAAATTATACATTGTTATAAAATATTAATAAATAACTTAAATAAGATTTCATAGATAGTATTCCCTAAAAGTGGCTTAAAATGATGATTTTTAAAAATAAATTGACATGTACATTGAAAATGAAAATAATTTTTAATTTTGTCAATTGTCCTTATGAAGTAGAGAACCACGTGTATATGTCTATCTTTATGTATTTTTATGTGTTTGTATGCTGACGGGGTATGTGTGGGGTGTGTGTGAGTGTAAATAAAGGCTGTTTTACTTTTAAATAGCTTCACGAACATACGTGTAATGTAACATATATCAGAGAAAAACAAGTTAATTTTATAAGTAATGAAATTATATATTATTTAAATAAAGTTTGTATTTTAATTACTTATAAAAGAGGTATTATGACATATCCTTAAGTCAATCAGAAGAGCCAGCAGTGTAGCAGGAAAGAAAAAGGAATTAATCAGTTAATATCTGTGATTAAAACCAGCAAAAGACCTTTCCATGTTCCAAAAGACTTGTTAAAACTGAGCTTTCTGCAGCCACCAGGAACCTCCACATTGCCTATATGTGACGTTCATGGTTTATGAGTCCTCAAAAACACTGAAACAACACATAACCCTTTATACTCTTGTTTTACTTTTATACTGTCTCACTTCATGTGTGATCCCTCTCATCATATCTAAAAACAATGCAGGCTCTATAAACAAGATTTATAAAATGCTAGTAATTAAAATCATCTATAAATGATGGCAATGATGAAAAGGAAAGAATCATAATACAGAGGTGTTTTATGCCAGGACTTTTTCCAAGTACAACACTTTCACCTCACACAACAGATGATGTTCCTTATATTAAACTGATTTCACATGACCTTGAAGGGTTTCCTCTGCCACATTTTTTAAGATAATGATTTAGCCATTATTTTAAAAAAAATTGTTTTTTATTTTTATTAGTTATTTCAAATGTTATCCCCCTTCCAGGTTTTCTCTCAGATAATGCCCCATCCCACAACTCTCCCCCTTGCCTCCAGGAGGATACTTCCACACTCACTCACACCCCACCACCCTAGCACTAGCATTCTCCTATGCTGGAGCATCAAGCCTTCACAGGACCAAGAGCTTCTCCTCCCTTTGATACCAGACAAAGCCATCTTCTGCTACATATGCAGCTGGAACCAAGGGTCCCTCCATACATATTCTTTGGTTTAGTCCCTGAGAGCTCTAGGGGGTCTGGTTGTTTGGTATTGCTGTTCTTCCTATGGGGTTGCAAACCCCTTCAGCTCCTTCAGTCATTCCCTTAACTCCTCCATTGGAGTTCCCCTGATCAGTTGGATGGTTGGCTGCAAGCATCCACATTTGTATCTGTAAGGCTCTGGCCTAGTCAGAGACATTATTTGTCATTAGCAATAGTGTCTGGATTTGGTGGTTGCATATAGGATGGATCCCCAAGTGGGGCAGTCGCTGGATGACCCTTCAGTTTTTGTTCTACTCCTCTCCATATTTCCATTAGACAGGAGCAATTCTGAATAAAAAAATGTCAGAAAAGTGGGTGGCCACATCCCTCAACTGGGGGCGGTGCCTAAGCTCTAGTTATTGTCTCTACAGGTTCTCTCTCAGCTTTGTTGGGTATTTCAGCTAATGTCATCTCCATTGGGTACTGGGAGCCATTCGGTTTCCCGGCATCTGGGACCTTCTGCAAACTACCCCCCCAGTTGCCCATCCCCCATTGCTACAGGCCTCTGTTCAATTTCCTGACCCTCTATATATCTGTCCAATCTCCTCCCACACCTGATCCTCAGCCCCTTTCTTTCCCCTTCCCATCCTCTGTTCCTCCCAAGACCCACCCACCCTCAATGTCCTTTGATTATTTTGTTCTCCATTAGAAGTAGGACTGAGGCAACCACACTTTGGTCTTCCTTTGGTCTTCCTTCCTATGGTCTGTAAGTTGAATCATGGATATTCTGAGTTTTTTTTTTTCGAATATCCACTTAACAGTGAGTACATACCACGTGTGTTCTTTTGTGACTGTGTTACCTCACTCAGAATGAAATTTTCTAGTAACACCTATTTGCCTAAGAATTTCATGAAGTCATTGTTTTCAATTGGAGAGTAGTACTGCATTGTGTAGATGTACCACATTTTCTGTATCCATTCCTCTGTTGAGGGCATCTGGGTTGTTTGCAGCTTCTGACTATTATAAATAAGGTGGCTATGAACATAGTGGAGCATGTATCCTTGACATGGGTTGGAGCATCTTTGCGTATATGCTCAGGAATGGGATAACTGGGTCCTCAGATAGTATTATGCTCAAATTTCTGAGGAACTGCCAGACTGACTTCCAGAGTGGTTGTACCAACTTGCAATTCCACCAGCAAGGGAAGAGTTTTCCTCTTTCTCCACATCTTTGCCAGCATCTACTGTCACATGAGTTCTTTATCTTAGCGATTCTCATTGGTGTGAGGTAGAATCTCAAGCTCATTTTGTTTTGCAATCCCTGATGACTAAGGATGTTGACCATTTCTTTAAGTGTTTCTCAACCATTCAAGATTCCTCAGTTGAGAATTCTCTGCTTAGCTTTGTACTCCATTTTTTAATAGGGTTATTTGTTTTCTGGAGTCTAATATCTTGAGTTCTTTGTAATTTTGGATATTAGCTCTCTATTGGATGTAGAATTGGTAAAGATCTTTTCCAAATCTATTGGCTGCTATTCTATTCTATTCACAGTGTCATTTGCCTTACAGAAGCTTGGCGATTTTGTGAGGTCCCATTTGCCTATTTTTGATCTTAGGACACAAGTCATTGGTGTTCTGTTCAGAAAATTTTACACTGTGCCCCTGTGTTTGAGGGTCTTCCCAACTTTCTCTTCTATTAGATTAAGTGTATCTGGTTTTTATGTGGAGGTCCTTGATCCACTTGGACTTGAGCTTGTACAAGCAGACAAGGATGGGTCAGTTAGCACTCTTGTGCATGCTAATCTCCATGTAAGCCAGTACACCATTTGTTGAATATGCTGTCTTTGTTTCCACTGGATGGTGTTAGCATTTTTGTCAAAGATCAAGTGACCAATGGTATGTGGATTCATTTCTAGATCTTCAATTCTATTCTACATGCCTGTCTCTGTACCATAGAATGCATATTTTACCAATATTACTCTGTAGTAGAGCTTGAGGTCAGGGATGATGATTCCCCCAGAAGTTCTCTTCCTGTTGAGAATAGTTTTTGCTATGTTGAGTTTTCTGTTGTTCCAAATGAATTTGGGAATTGATATTTCTAATTCTGTGAAGGATTGATTTGGAAATTTGATGTGGATCGCTTTTGGTAAGATTAATATTTTTACTATGCTAATCTTGCCAGTCCATGAGCATGGGAGATCTTTCCATCTTCTAAGGTCTTCTTCAATTCCCTTCATCAGAGAATTGAAGTTCTTGTCATACAGATCTTTCACTTTGTTGGTAAGTGTCACACCAAAATATTTTATTATTTGTGGCTATTATTGAAGTATCCCTAAATTCTTTCTCAGCCTGTTTATCCTTTGAATAGATGAAGGCAACTGATTTGTTTGAGTTAATTTTATATCCACACACTTTGTAGAAGTCGTTTATCAGCTTAAAAAGTTCTCTGGTGAAATCATTGGGTCATTTAAATATACTTTCATATCATCTGCATTTAGTGATATTTTGACTTCTTCCTTTCCAATTTTTTTCCCTTTTACTTCCTTTCATTGTCTAAGTGCTCTGGGTAGAACTTCGGTACTATATTGACTAGGTAGAAAGAGAGTGGGCAATCTTGTCTAGTCACTGATTTTAGTGGGATTGCTTCAAGTTTCTCTCCATTTAGTTTGATGTTGGCTACTGGTTTCCTGTATATTGTTTTACAATGTTTAAGTATAGGCCTTGAACTCCTATTCCTTCCCAGAATTTTAACATGAAGTGGTGTTGAATATTGTCAAATGCTTTCTCAGCATCTAATGAGATGATATGTATTTTTTTTTGAGTTTGTTTATATAGTGGATTACGTGGATGGATTTCCTTATATTGAACCATCCCTGAATCTCTAGGATGAAGCCTGCTTTATCATGGTGAATGACTATTTTGGTGTGTTTTTGGATTCAGTTTGCTAGAATTTTTTTGAGTATTTTTGCATCAATATTCATGAGGAAATTTAGTCTAAAGTTCTCATTCCTCATTGGGTCTTTGTGTGGTTTTGGTATCAGGATAACCATGGTGTCAGAATAAATTTGGTAGTGTTCCTTCTGTTTCTATTTTGTTAAATAATTTGAAGACTCTTAGAATTAGATTTCTTTGAACTTTGATAGATTTCTGCACTAAATATGTCTGGTCCTGGGCTATTTCTTTATTTCTTTATTTATTTTTGATTGGGAGACTTTTAATGACTGCTCATATTTCTTTAGAGATTATGGGACTGTTTAGATGGTTTTTCTGATGCTGATTTAACCTTGGTACCTGTATCTGTCTAGAAAATTAAGCATTTCATCCAGACTTTCCAGTTTTGTTGAGTATAAGTTTTTGTAATAGGATCTGATATTTTTTTTAAATATCTTCAGTTTCTGTTGTTATGTTCCCTTTTCATTTTTGATTTTATTAATTTGAATACTTTGTTTCTCTATGTGTCCTTGGGTTAGTCTGGCTAAGTGTTAATCTATTTTGTTGCTTTTCTAAAAGAATGAGCTTCTGGTTTTGCTGAATCTTTGTACAGTTCTTTATGTTTCTACTTTGTTGATTTCAGCTCTGAGTTTGATTTTTTCCTGCTTTATACTCCTCTTGGGTATATTTTCTTCTTTTCATTCTAGAGCTTCCAGGTGTGCTGTTAAGCTACTAGAGTATGCTCTCTCCAATTTCTTTATCTAGGCACTCAGACCTATGAATTTTCCTCGTAGAATTGTTTTCATTGTGTCCCACAGGATTATGAATGCTGTGCCTTCATTTTTATCAAATTCTAAAAGGTCTTTAATTTCTTTCCTTCCTTCCTTCCTTCCTTCCTTCCTTCCTTCCTTCCTTCCTTCTTTTCTTCTTTCTTTCTTTCTTTCTTTCTTTCTTTTCTTTCTTTCTTTCTTTCTTTCTTTCTTTCTTTCTTTCTTTCTTTCTTTTCTTTCTTTTCCTGACCCAATTATCATTGAGTTCAGAGTTGTTCAGCTTCCATGTGTATGTGGGATTTCTGTTGTTTTTGTTGTTATTGAAGACCAGCTTTAATCTGTTTTGATCTGATACAATGCATGGAATTATTTCAATCTTCTTGTACCTGTTTAGGCCTGTTTTGTGACCAATTATATGGTTAATTTTGGAGAAGGTATATTGAGGTACTGAAAAGAAGGTACATTCTTTTGTTTTAGGATGAAATTTTCTATAGATATCTGTTAAATCCATTTGGTTCATAACTTCTGTTAGTTTCACTGTGTATCTGTTTAGTTTCTGTTTCCATGATCTGTCCATTGCTGAGACTGGGGTGTTGAAGTCTCTGACTATTATTGTGTGAGGTGCAATGTGTGTTTTGTGCTTTAGTAAAATTTATTTTATGAATGTCGGTGCCCTTGCCTTTGGGCCATATATATTCAGAATTGAGATTTCATCTTGGTACATTTTTCTCTTGATAAGTATGAAATGTCCTTCTTGATAGGTTTTGGTTGAAAGTTGATTTTATTAGACATTAGAATGGCTATGCTAGTTTGTTTCTTGGGGAAATTTGCTTCGAAATATTTTTCAAGCCTTTTATTCTGAGATAGTTTCTATCTTTGTCATTGAGGTATGATTCCCATATGCAGCAAAATGCTGGGTCCTATTTAAGTATTCAGTCATTTAGTCTATGTCTTTTTATTGGGGAATTGAGTCCATTAAATGTTAAGAGGTATTAGGAACTAATGACCGTTTTTTTCCCATTATTTTTGTTGTTAGAGGTGGAATTATGTTTGTGTGGCTGTCTTCCTTTGGGTTATTTGAAAGAAGATTACTTTTTTGCTTTTTCTAAGGTGTAGTTTCCCTCCTCGTGTTGGAGTTTTCCTGCTATTACCCATTTTAGGACTGGATTTGTGTAAATTTGTGGATTTGTGAAAGATGTGTAAATTTGGTTTTGTCATGGAATATCTTGGTTTCACCATCTATGATAATTCAGAGTTTTGCTGGATACAGTAACCTGGGCTGGCATTTGTGTTCTCTTAGGGTCTGTATGACATCTGTCCAGGATCTTCTGGCTTTCATAGTCTTTGGTGAGAAGTCTGGTGTGATTCTGATAGGTCTGCCTTTATATGTTACTTGACCTTTTTCCCTTACTGCTTCTTATATTCTTTCT
Organism: Rattus rattus; assembly: GCF_011064425.1. Classification (NCBI taxonomy): domain Eukaryota; kingdom Metazoa; phylum Chordata; class Mammalia; order Rodentia; family Muridae; genus Rattus; species Rattus rattus. The sequence goes on from NC_046157.1 coordinate 125,865,084, forward strand.
TTATTTTGTGCTCTTGGTGTTCTGATTATTATGTGACAGAAGGATTTCTTTTCTGGTCCAATCTGCTTGGAGTCCTGTAGGCTTCTTGTATGTTTATGGTCATCTCTTTCTTGAGGTTAGGGAAGGTTTTGTTGAAGGTATTTACTGGCCCTTTGAGTTGGGAATCTTAACTCCCTTCTCTTGCTATTATGCTTAGGTTATTGTGTCCTGGATTTCCTGGATATTACAAGTTAGGAGCTTTTTGCATTTTGCATTTTCTTTCAATGTTGCGCCAATATTTTCTAAGGTATATTCTGTGCCTGAGATTCTCTCTTCTATCTCTTGTATTCTGTTGGTTATGCTTACATCTCTGACTCCCGATCTCTTTCCTAGGTTTTCTATCCTCAGGGTTGTCTCCTTTTGTGATTTCTTTATTGGTTTTACTTCTCTTCTTAGATCCTTGATTGTTTTGTTCAATTGCTTCACCTGTTTGGTTGTGTTTTCCTGTATTTCTTTAAGGGAGTTATTTATGTCCTTAAAGTCCTCTATCACCATCATGAGATATGATATTAAATCAAAATCTTCCTTTTAATTTGTGCTGGCATATCCAGGGCTCACTGTGCTGAGAGAACTGGGTACTGATGGTGTCACATAGCCCTGGTTTCTGTTGCTCGTGTTCTTGTGCTTGCCCGTGTTATCTGGTTATCTCTGGTGTTAACTTGCCTTCCTGGCTCTGACTAGAGCCTGTCCCTCCTGGGACCTTGTTAGCCTTAGTGTGTCAGCACTTCTGTTATCTTCGGTGTGTTAGCAATTCTGGGAGACCTACTCTTTCTGGGTGGCACTGGAGTACAGTGTTGCACTGGGGTCTGGATAGTTGTGGCACAGGTTCAGCCCTGGGTGCTGATGGAAACTAAAAGGATCCTGTCCCTGGCTGCTCCATAATTCCTGGGTCCTGTGGGTTCTGGCAGGTCCTATTTGGGCTTAGTATTTGGGCAGCACTGGTCTCACCTGTGATCTTGGCGTGTCAGCAATCCTGGGAGACCTGCTGTCTCTGGGTAGAACAGGGCTGGGTTTCAGGGCAGGACTGAAGTCTGGATAACAGTGATCTTTGGTGTGTTAGCACTACTGGGAGATCTGCTTTTTGTGGGGAGGAATGAGGTGCATGGTGGGACTCTAGTCTGGATAGCTGATGCACACTGTCAGTCCTGGGACCCACCCCAGAAATCTTTGAGCTCAATGCATTTCATTTTTGTTAAGGGCAGAACCTCAGAAACAAACATGTTCATTCTCAGATATTTCTCACTTGCTGTTTAAACCTTGATGACATACTTGGAAGCAGTATTGCTGCAATGTTAATGGAATTCTTTTTGTTTGTTTCAGTTGCTGAAAGCTGTGCTTCTGCTGCCGTGTGGTCTAATAAATGAGTAGATCCAGTATTGGGAAATTCTATATGTGTGAGCTGTTACACAAAAAGCACAATTTTCTACAAGATTTATGAGAGAATAAAAAAGGATAGTGTTATATGGGAGAATAGTGAACATATAGTTCCCAGAATCTGCTGAATTTGCTATCTTGATATATTGTGGCACTGCTGAACAATTAACGTAATTTAAGGTGCTCTTTCTTTATATATTGTGTTAATGTTGCTTCAGAATTGGCATATCTGAAAGAGAAGGAAATTGTATTACTTCACATGGCCATAGCAGATCATCTGTGATTATTAGGAGAAACAAGAACTTTAACTTTTGTAACTGGCAGCCAGTAAAAATAATACATGACAAATCCAAACAAAAGTTTGAACTGAATGCATAGTATAAAGGAAAATAACTGTAACAAAGCAATATTTGAGCTAAAGGGGCAATTTTCCTCTTTGAAGACTCATGTGTCACTTATAAGATAATTTCAATTTTTATTAATGAGAGCTTTTTTAAAGCAAAACTACATAAAAGAACAAACCGTGAAATGTATTGCATTTTTAATCATAGAGACTAATGTATACGCCAAAAGATCATAACATGTAAGTAGGTCTATAGAACATTCATTTGTTATTTTAGATTTATCATCAGCTGACAAGATGGTTTCTGTACTGACTTTGGCAGAGTAGGAGGATTGAGAGCTCATAGGCAGCCTGGAATGTATAGTAAGAGCTTGTTTAAAACAAACAAACAAAAAACTATACATGGCGAATTTTTAAAAAAAACAAATATTTCTAATACTTTTTTCTGCTAGTTGATATTTTACATATCAACTAATTTTTTTTGGTTCATGAAATATAAGTAAAGCTTTATAAATTAAGAAAAGTTGTGGATTTAGATTGTTCTATTGTACATTACTCCTTTATTTGAGAACTCTTCAATTATATTTATATTCAATTATATATATGTAAATTGTCATTTGAAATAAACTTATTTTTTGCTATATTAGTATTTTTAAATGGATATTTATTGTATTATATAATATCACCAATCAATTAAAACTAAGTAAATAGAGCAGAAAATCTGATTCACCAATTGTGTAATCTCGCCTTTTGAAAATGTGCCATTTAGAATGTGCAGAGCATTTAGGGCTAGGTTGGTGGCTCTCTGGTTATGGCACTTTACATGAGCAAGGGTAAAACCAGGATCGTGGGTCTCCCATATAAGTGCCATGTGTACATGGCAGTTGAACAGTGATTCTAGATTCAGGACAGAGACAGGAGACCACAGAGCAAGCTGACTGGAGAAATTAGCCACATTTAAAAGCTCAGAGTCCAATTTAGAGATCAGTGGGTAAGGTGGAAAAGCCACTGAGGCTAGTTCCTTACTTCAGGCCTCCACATGCACATACATCCATGTGTAAGTACACTCATATACATAAACATTTGTATATACATGCCAACCCTAAATAAAAAATTTAAAAAAAAAAAACAAGTATTGTGGATCTCTAAAGAGTTCCTGTTGAAATTAAGCAAAAATAAGTTAGTGTTCTTTGGCTTTATTTTATTGGCTATTCTTGGAAAGAATAATGTTAACATACATTAACCTTGTGCTATGTGTGCTTTGAAACCAGACTCAGTTTCACTAACCAACACTAGCCATTGCTGGTGTTCTTAAATAGGACAATATGTTATATTTTCTACGTTACTTGAATGATAGTTTAGGGGAAAGCCGCAAAGGATTAACATCAACAGACTAAAAAATATTTGATGTTCTTCTTTACATCCTAAGTCCTTTAAAATCTATTTCATTTTCCTTTTGAGTTATTCTTAATTGAAACAGAAAATGTAAGATTTGTCTTTTCTTTAAAATATATTTATAGTCCATTTTATTGCCATTTAAATTTATATATGAAATTGCATTTAGAGTATTGAAATTTGAAAATGAACTGTGAAGAAAGGAAGATGTTGAAGGTATTCATAAAACATTATAATATTAGAGCTATAGCTACAGAATGTTTTCCTGATAGGATTATGTAAAGTTACAATAGGATTGGAAACAGATAGCACTGGAAATATTTACCTAAAGGGGCTTAACAAGGAATTTTTATACTTTAACTGTGTTCATCTGTTTTACACTAATGGAGAGCAGTGAATTATTTATCTTTCAAATTACAGGAAATATACAGAATATTTTTTAACAAAACATAAGCTACAGAATGAAAAAAAAACATGTTAGACTTCATTTGAACCTAATGACATGTTCAAGTGTATTAGAAGAGTCTGTAATTCCAAAGGCAACTTTTCATATCTCATGCAAGCTATTTTTCTTCTTCATCTTTCATTTGCTGTTTCTCTTAAAACAGAGTCGCTATGTAGTCTAAGCTGGCCTGAAATTTATTAGATGGCTTATATTGGTATTGAACTTGTAGCAAACTTCCTGCCTCAGGCTTGTACAACCATGCTGAAATTTTTCCTGATATTCTTTCTCAAATTGATACAGAAGAGTTAAATCTCCAGGTTGAGTTAGATGCATTGAGTTTCATCAGAATAAAAAAAGTTACACATATAATTCAATCGGTGGTCATGGAGGTGATTTATCTGACATTGTGACAATACATTTTCAGTGCCCATGAGTTTGTGAATTGCTTTTATGACTGCTTATTTCAAGGACATAGACTTTTTAAAAAAGAAATCACTGGCACTTAAGTCTAAACAATTTAGGTTACTTCAGAGATAGCTATTTGTTTCCACTACAGAGATAGACACTAAAAAAAGAAAGATAACTTCAAATTGGAATTTCAGAATGCTGCCTCCTGGCTGATAACAGCAATTGAATTTAACTTTTGATCTACGCCCATGAGAAAATTTATATTTGTCCCAAAATGAATGGAGGAAAGGCACTAGAGGCCCCAGTCCTGGTAGAACAGATACTGACAATAGTTGGTTACTAAGAGGGAATACCTTTAAAATTAATCAGTTGTGTGTAAGTGAGATAGTACAAAGTTCTGCTGCGTGCCCCACATATATACATACATATATATATATATGTGTGTGTGTGTGTGTGTGTGTGTGTTATGTATATTCAAACTTAGTATAATAGGTAGTCATCTCTAATGATGTACTATTTGTATAAATAATTTCCATTACAAAAGAAAATTACATGAGATTAATTTGTTATAATTTCCAGTCATCCCCAAGACCATACTACTAAATTTTTTGTTTATAGAAGTTTGTGTGTTTATTGGAGTGTGTATACTATAATACACATACACAGATTAGAAAACAATTTTCAGAAAAAAACTTTTGTTAACCAAGCGTGTTTTATGGATTGAATTGAAATCATTTGGCTTAATGACAGGTGGCTTTAACTCTGAGAACTTCTCAATATCCACTAGTCAATATTTAATGAAAATATAAAGAAAATTTTGAGTTCTATAAGACACACCTGCCTATTGTGTAGTTCTAAGATGATGCTTTTTTTTTTTTTTTTTTTTTTTTTTTTTTTTTTTTCTCCATCTTTATTAACTTGGATATTTCTTATTTACATTTTGATTGTTATTCCCTTTCCCGGTTTCCGGGCCAACATCCCCCTAATCCCTCCCCCGCCCCTTCTATATGGGTGTTCCCCATCCCATCCTCCCCCCATTACCACCCTTCCCCCAACAATCACGTTCACTGGGGGTTCAGTCTTGGCAGGACCAAGGGCTTCCCCTTCCACTGGTGCTTTTACTAGGCTATTCATTGCTACCTATGCAGTTGGAGCCCAGGGTTAGTCCATGTATAGTCTTTGGGTAGTGGCTTAGTCCCTGGAAGCTCTGGTTGGTTGGCATTGTTGTTCATATGGGGTCTCAAACCCCTTCAATCTCTTTCAGTCCTTTCTCTGATTCCGTCAACGGGGATCCCGCTCTCAGTTCAGTGTTTTGCTGCTGGCATTTGCCTATGTATTTGCCATATTCTGGCTGTGTCTCTCTGGAGAGATCTACATCCCGTTCCTGTCACCCTGCACTTCTTTGCTTCATCCATTTTTATCTAGTTTGGTGGCTGTATATGTATGGGTCACATGTGGGGCAGGCTCTGAATGGGTGTTCCTTCTGCCTCTGTTCTAAACTTTGCCTCCCGATTCCCTCCCAAGAGTATTCTTGTTCCCCTTTTAAAGAAGGACTGAAGCATCCACATTTTGGTCATTCTTCTTGAGTTAAGATGATGCTTTCTTTACTTCTATGTGAAGACTTAGTATGACACTATAATTGATTATTTGTTTATTTACATTTTTCTGTAAAAAAAACTCATTATGTTTTTCTTTATTTGGAAGAAAGTGGTTTGACTATTAAAGGATTGTGTGTGCTATTCTTTTAAAACTTCATTATAGAACAAAATGAAAGCTAAGTGGGTACAAGTTTCTAGGAAATGTTGGGGTAAATTTTCTAACATATTAGGATAGTATATCAGATCATTTATAAATCATTTTTAATTATACTTTTAAGTTTATAAAATTTAAAGGAAGTTAAATGATGAACTGTGTGATTACCAATTATTAAAATAGGCAATATTGCTTAAAACAATGTGAATTTCATAAATATTTGAACACTTGAATTCTTGTCGTCTATGTCAACACAATTTGTTATTGCAAAAGGAAGGAAAAATCATTTCTTAATGAGTCTTGAAGTGACTCTTCTCTTTCATTTATTCAAATTATTTGATTTAGCCATTTATTCTGTAAGACTCTCAGAGAGAATCTTCCTCTCAGGAGGGAGATCCTCAAGCCCAATGACCAGTCCGAGTCCACAGGCTGCAATCTGCAAGAGGGTTTATTTTGGGGTACACAGGTACCTGTGGGCGTCCCAGTCAGCTCGAGAGGACTGGAGTGTCTAGCAGAACCAGGGACGGGTTTTTATAGGGTATTGGTGAGCAGAAGCAGGCTTACAGAAGCAGATGCATGGTTGGTGGATTCAAGTGAGGCGCGGATGTATGGTTACACCCAATTGGCTATTCAAATGAGGTTGTCACACAGCAAAAGAATACGTGCAGGTTGGGGCATCTGGAATGTCAGGGCCTAGGGGCTTATCTCTTGTTAGGTGGCCCATAAAGCAATATCAATAATTTAGACTGGTTTCTGTATTTTGTTTTCTTTTATGGTCTGTTTCGTCTAAATGATGGGTCAGCTTGTCCCACAAAGCTTGGACACATCTGAACTTTCCCAGGCTTATTTTAGTTCTGAGTCTGTGTATCTAAAAACTTACTTTTTACTTTTACAGTTGAGGGCCTTGGGCTTGTACAATTCCCTTTCTGGGAGGGGGTCTTTCAATTCAAATTATTTTAAAGTACAACTATTTTTTCTATTTTTTAATGTCAGAGTGAGTTTAGAAACTGTGAAGTTACCATAACAGTGCAATGTACTTTCCAATCATTAACTTAGTATATGCCAGTTGAAGGCAGGCTATATCATGTTTTTCTAAGGCCTAGTACAAAGTTTTATATCTATATTTACAAAAACCATGAATTTATATTATGCTTTTTAAATGTGGCATTTATTATTTTTACAAATGCTGAAAATCGTTGTTGAATAATAGTCTTCTGAAGCTAGTGAACATAGTTTTTCATTTCGTTTTTTGAAATGTATGTGTAGTTCAAAATTAACTCCAGCAGCCTGCAATTGTGTTTAAAGTTGACCTTCAGCATAATGCTGATGGCAATTGTACCTCAGAGCCCGCTTGGACTCTTCATATTTAGAGGGCTATTATTATTGTTTCTATTACTACCTCCTTACCAAAATACACTTATTAGGTAAAAACTCAGTGATATTTCTCCACACTTGTAAATATCCACCCCATTTCTTTTGGGTTTGATATTGTGCTATAAAGACAGCTTCATTTTGGTATCTCTTGGAAGCAAGAATTGAATCATCCATAGACGATAAAAGATGAGAATTACAATCACCACTGATGACATGATGACCAAGGTATAGAAAGAACAATCACATATAAAACTTATTTATGTGTAATGCCAGTTGTTACTGACATAAGAAATGAAATAATTTAGTGTAAAACCATTTTTTATTCACAGCTGGGTATGCACAAGCATAGAAATTAACCTGGTTAGCTACCTTCACAACTTCTTACTACAAAAATCATAGTTAAGATATGCATAACTTTATTTTGGAATGTCATTGCTGTTATGTTGTTTTTCTGTTAACTTAAGGGTTTCAAAGTCTCCCTTAGTGGAAAATTAGAGTGTAAATTGAGCCTGTATCTCACCATGCACAAAGATTTAGTAAAGATAAAGTCTAGATCTAAAATAAGAACTAAACATGGGAGGCAGAGGGAGAATCTCTGAGTTCAAGAACAGACTATTTTATGGAGAACTAAGACTTCACAGAAAAAAAAGTCTCAAAAAAATCCAATAATAATGGTGGTAATAATTAAAAATATTATTAATAAAATAAGAAGAAAATAGACATGAAAATTTTTTTTTACTTTTCCTTTTTACTTAATTTTATTTTTCAATTTTCCCTTTTTATTTATTTATTTATTTATTTTTTTAATAACTTGAGTATTTCTTGTTTACATTTCGAATGTTATTCCCTTTCCTGGTTTCCAGGCCAACATCCCCCTAACCCCTCCCCCTAAACATTTTAACAGTTACTTATAATGAAGACTATAGGTATATTGAGTCACATTAAAACTAAACACACATTAAAACTAAAACACATTAAAGTATGTGTTTGCTTTATTCAATATAGATAAGTTCAGTCATTGAAAAACTGACATTTTCAAACATTATTAACTAAATTACGTGTTGATTCAGAAACTTCAATCTGCATATTTGTGTAAAAAAATTATATATGTTGGTGTGTGTTTGTGTTTGTTCAATCTCTCCAAGTAAAACTTTTGTAAATTAATTTTTTTAATTCTAGGGTTTTTTTTTTACTGGCCAATAAATAACTGGCACATCTTTTCATGAAATATTAATGAGGTAATAATATGTAATTCACATTAAGAGAAAGTGGGAAATATTGTGAAAAACTAATGAATTCAGGCACACACTATTTGATTATATTATTATAAAATATCTATGATTAGCAAATTCAGATAGACAGATAGTAAGGAGTTACTGAATTTTAATAAATTATAGCATAGTAATAATAATAATAATAATATATCAGAGTAATGTATTTAAACCTTCTTTTGGGGTTGGTGAAAGTGTGCTAAAATGGAATTCTTGTCTGATAGTATTAATGTGATACCACCTACTGTTATTTTTGTTAATTATGTATTTATTTTTCAGCATTAATTTAATCTAGAGGTTTGTGAGGAGCTATGACACTGAGATACAACTCCAAATTTTGTTTTTTATGTTTTACTTTATTTTGAAACTTTATTTGGCCAACATGGACTTAAAATCTCTGTGAAGTACAAAAAGACATTGAACTTGTAAATCCCCTGTCTTACCTAAATGCCTACAACTCAGCTTTTACAACCACCAGCTTGTAACAGTCTGGATAGGTAAACTTTATGGCACACAATTTAGATGGTAATGTTGCCTTTCTAAAAAAAATCTTTGCTAATAAAAATAGCAACGTAATATATTTTAATTGAGATTCTCTTTTACAATAAGTATTTTGACTTCAAAATCAAAAAAAAATAATTTTTAGAGATTCTCATTGAAGATGATTCTATCCTCTCATTCTATTGCCCCATTTAACATATGGTTTTGAGAATACATGGTCTATAAGAGTGCCTCTGATATAGAATAGAAAACAGATAAAGGATTTATAATGCATTTTGTCATATACACATGCAGTTAACAGAAACATAAGAAAAGTGCCATGAAGCTGAAAATGAGCAAGGAGGTTTATTTGTATGTATGGAGGGTAGAAAGTGAAGGTAGAATTGATGTAATTATATATAATCTCAAAAGTAAAAGAATTAATGATGAAAAACTGAAATTCATATTGGAACAATATATGTTGACTTGATTGACGTTATTAAATATATTTCTTAATATATATTATTATTTTTATAATATCATTAAGCTGTTCTAAGTAGGAATAAAATAGACTGGCCATTGTAAATTCATAAAGAGATAATTATTCAAATTTTGATAATATATATATATTACATAAGCTTAACAGAAAAATTTATCGTTAATTTCTGAATAAATTTGTGCTAAAGTATCTGAGAATAATGTACAAATAACAGTGAAATACTAAAAGCATCTTCCAAATAGCAGCTGACTGCCATTGATTTAATATAAATATGCATTTGTTTATGTATGGCACATGAAGTTTTTAAATGCAATGCATTTTGCACTTATATATGAAAGAAGTAGATTAGAGTCTTAATGAGAAACTTTTATTTTTATGTTGTTTATTTTCTTAGTATTTATCTAGTTTTCTTTTTCTTTTTTGTCCTAATTTTTACCCTAGCATATAAGATAAGGGGCTTCCTTATGATATTTTCATCCATATGTGAGACAATTTACCTATAACTTAAAAGTTATAAGTATAGATTACCTTAGGAAAAGAAAGAAAGAATTACAATATACAAAGGCACAGTTGAAGAGATGGCTAAACACTGGTGCTACTTCCTAGCACCCACCACACTGCTCACATGTGTTTGTAACTACATAGCCAATGTATTCAATGCCCTCTTCTGGCTTCTGTAGATACCTGAACTGATATAATGCATAAGAACTCACTCCTGTAAGCACATAAAATTACATGTTAAAATAAAATAGAAATAGAAAGTAATAAACTGCTAACTTTATGAAAAAGGATGTTCTCATAGGTGTGCCCCACCAGGGAACCCCTATGCTCATAAACACAGCAAATTGGCTCGATACAAGATTAACTAAAAATATAAAATTAAATAGTAGCTTTCCTATATACAAATAACAAATAAAGTAGAAACAAATTGGAGGAACAAACCCTTCAAAATAGCCACAAATAATGTAAAATATATTGGACTAACTCTAACCAAGTAAATGAAAAACTTGTATGATAAAAGCTTCAGGACTTTGAAGAAAAAATATTTGAAGGAGCTATCAGAAGATGGAAAGACCTTCCATGCTCATATATTGTTAGGATTAACAGTAAAATTGATTATCCTACCAAAAGCAATCTATTGATTCAACATAATCCCCAGAAAATTACAGCAGAATTCTTAATTCTAAAAGAAAAATTCTCAATTCCATGTAGAAAAAAAAAATACCCAGAAGAGCTAAAGCAATTCTGAATAATAAAACAAAAAAACAATCAAACAAACAAAAACAAAAACCTGATACAAGTATCACTATTCCTGATTTCAAGTTGTAATAAAGAATTAAATAAAAAAAAACACAAGTTATTGGCATTAGAAAGACACATTGGTCAATGAAATTGAAATGAAGATATAACGTAAATTCAGATATCTATTTACCTCAATACCCAGCTATATCACTCTTGGACATATACTCAAAGGATGTCCCATCCTACCGCATGGACACTTGATGAATTCAGTCTATTGTAACTTTATACATAACAGACAGATTGGATACACTCTACTTATCTCTCAAGTTATTAATGGATAAAAGTATGATACATTAATACAATAAAGTGTTACTTGGCAGTTAAAAATGATGTCTTGAAATTTACAGGGAGGAAAAAAAATATATATGAATATATATATATATATACATATATATATATATATTCATCCTGTGTGAGATAACCCAGACCCAGATCTAGAAGACATGCTGTGTGCATTTACTTATAATTTGATATTAGTTGTTGAATAAATGATAATTGATTTATAAAAGAGGAGGGCTCTAGTAAAGTAGATGTGATTGCGTGAATCTCCTTGGGAACAGTAAATAGAATAAACTTTGCTGGTTTCCTGTGGGTGGGTGTAGATGAAAGCAAACGGATCCAGGTGAGGGAAGAGACACAACTAGAAAGTGTGGAGATAGACAGGTAGAATTTGCGGGTATTTTGGGAGCTGTGTAGAAACAGTGCGGCTCAAATTTCCAGGAATCTGTGAGGAATGCCCTAGTAAGGACTCCTAGTAATAGAGAACACAACATCTCAACTACCCAGGCAAGGCTTACAGTGGTGACACTGGGTTGCTACTGAGAGAGAAATGTGGACACTAATGTAGCCACTGCTCCTTTCATCTATAATCTATCCTGCCTATAAAATCGACTAAGGCACAGAACTTGAGGGAGTTGAAAGTCACTGTCTAATTTGCCCCAGTGGCCACTCCACAAAAAAGGAACCCACAGATGACATTTATTGAGTAACCAAATAAGTAGAGACTAGGTAGCCTCGAAATCTAGCATGAAAACAAACACCACTGCTCTAAACAAACAAACAAAGTCAGTAACATGGTTCCAAATAATATTCTGCTATATTCATATATCAGAGACTTACCTAGTCATCATGTGATTGCCTTCCTCCAGCAACACACGGGAACAAATACAAAGACTCACAGCCAACTTTACATAGACAGAGGGGCCTTAGACCATACAGCTCTAAATGGGATGAATGTCTCCTTAAAGTATCTCTCCTCAGAGTTTAAGGGTTTGCATTGTCCATCTTGATATGATAGTTTTGTTAGGATACATTCAGGGATATCAATCAAACATGGCATAACAAGTTAAAATATAAGTAGGCACACCCCTTCATATTGAGGCTGTACAAAGAAAGCCAGTAGGAGGAAAACGTTCCCCCAAACAGGCAAAAGAGTCAGAGACATCTCCTGCTCCCACTGTTAGTAATCCCATAAGAACAGCAAGCTCTACAACTATAATATAGATGCCAGACCCATAGAGGCTCTCTAATTTTTATGATCCCCTATGAGCCTTGGTTAGTTGATTCTGAGGGCCATGTTCTTGGGCATCCGTGACTCCTCTGGCTCTTGAAGTTCTCCCCCTCCCTTTCCATGGGTTTCCTCTTAGCTCTGCCTAATGTTTGGCTGTGACTCTCTCATTATACTCTTATCAGTTGCTGCATAACGTCTTTCTGATGATGATCATCATCATTCTAGTCTTTGAGTATAGCCGAGTATGATTAGGAATCAGGTCATGGATTGGTTTGATTTATTGATTTAGTTTATACAAGTCATCATTTGCTTCTATCCTCAGCTTCTGGCTCCTGGTCTTCCAGGCCATGTCAAGTGTAGGCTTCCCTCATACTGTGGGTTTCAAATTGGACCAGTTATTGGCCACCTTTACTGTATCATCTTGTAGGTAAGACTAATGGTAGGCTGTAGGTTTTGTGGCCGGGTTGGTGTCTCGGTACTTCCACTGGAAGCCCTGTCTAGTTACAGAAGTTGTCCGCTTCAGTCTCTGTATACTCCATTGCAGAAAATCTTTGCTAGGGACACCCTAGTAGATTTGTGGGAGTTTCCATTGTGCTAGCTTTCACCATTTCTCCAAATTGTGCCCCTGCCCAATTCCAGTCCTGTCTCTCAGTACTCTTTCTCATCCCATCCCTCCCCCAAGACCTGATCACTTCTGTTTTTCAGCCCCACTTGCTGTTGGTCCACCTATAAAATCTACACTATTTTCCCGTCCCATGGAGATTCATGCATTTCCCCACCTAAGCCCTACCTGTTACTCAGCCTCTCTAGGTCTATATATCATAGCAGATTTGCCTCAATTTTACATCTAATATCAATTTATCAGTGAGCGAATAGCATGCTTGTTTTTCTGAATCTGCGTTTCCTCACTGAGGATGTTTGTTTGTTTCTTTTTTTGTTTTTTGTTTTTGCTTTTTTTTGGGGGGGGGTGTTGTTGTTGTTGTTTTTCTATCCATCCATTTGCCTGCAAATTTCAATATGTCATTTTTCTCCGTTGTGTAAATGTACTTCATTTTTTTATACATTCTTCGGTTGAGAGACATCAAGGTTGTGTTCAGTTTCTATGATCAAGTACTTTGTTCTGAATCTTACTATATTTTACTTTCTAATATTTTGTTTTTATCTCTAAGAATAATAGTCTTTTGTAATGAGAAAGAGAAAAGTAGTGGGTTCAGAAATGATGGGAGGTAGAATGAAATTGGGAGGAGTAAAAAAGGGGAAACTATAATCAGAATGTGTATGAAAAATAGCTAATTTTCAATAGAAGAAAATATATAAACATAAAAGAACATATAAGCTAAGAAATCATTCTCTCAATGTTTATTCAATATATGATTTAAATTCCTAATGAGAACAGTTAAGCAAGGACTAAAAATAAAAACACTCAAATAAGAAGTGAAAATATATTTAATCGATGTCATTACATGTATTTTATAAAATTGTAGTCATGTGTGATGGTAAATGCTTATAACTCCATTATTTGGGAGAGTTAGCTAGAAAACCGCTGCAATCTGTGCTTCATAGAGGTATTGTAGGATGGGGCTATAGACCCTGCCAAGAAGAAAGAATAAACTTAAATTCTAGTGGAGCTGTTTATTTCATTTGCCATAATTCTTTCTCTCTGAAGTGATATAAAAAAATCTCATGAAGAGTTATAAAACAATGCATTTACAACATACCAGAAACTTTGTTAGCATTAAGAGAAACAACAAAATAGTCAAAAAAATTTTAAAAAGAAATAAAATATTTCATTAAACAGGACACACATACAAATTATACAGTGTATAAGGATTTATTTCTTATATATGTAGATTCAGTCTATATAATATTAAATAAATAAATAAATAAATAAATACTACCAATAAAATCTTTCTATAGTCTGTAGTGACATTACTCATAACAATATAATAATGGATCACATAGAGGTATATGCATACTAAAAATTATTAATCATCATAAAGATGGGGTAAGTCAGCAATGATATAATGCTTCAAACCAGTTAAAGGGAATATTATTGAAAAGTTGAAAGAGTAATGATTGGGATATGGACACAGACAACCTACATATGGGGTTCCTATAAATACATTACAATCATTGGCTTACATCTCCCACATAGTAGAGTGACAGTAATGAGATTCTGTAACTAGCTAGATATTGGTTTTGAAACTTTTTAAAAGATTTTTATTTATTCATTATATATGCAGTATTCTGCCTGCCTGTATGCCTACAGGCAGAAGAGGTTTCATTATAGATGTTTATGAGCCACCATGTGGTTGTTCGAAATTGAACTCAAGACTTTTCCTAGGGAAGAAAAATCAGTGCTCTTAAACTCTTTAGCCATGACTCCAGCCCAAGCCATTGTTTTTTAATGTACCTGTTCATAACCAAAAGTTTTGAGATGCATTTGGCCGTAGATCAATATCCATTATTCCTATAATAATAAGCTTCCAGATCAAAGAATATCCAGAATTCAAGGATATCTTGGTATTATGAGTCCGGATTATCCTTAAGTACTTGTATTCTCTGAGAGTTTTTGAGCATTAATATTTAGGAAATACTAAATGCTTTGTTCTGTGTTTAGAGTCTTAAATGTTTACGTGTTTTAGAAGTAAGAATTTTTTACAAAAATAATGCAATATTGAAAATAATTGAGCCTGTGTTAGAAAGATGTTTCAACAGTTAAAAGCATGCACCGTTCTTACAAAATATTGCACTTTTTTATTAATCATTTTATTCATTTACATTTCATGGTATATCCCCTTCCTGGTTACCCATCCACAGACTCCCGTCTCATCTCCTTTTCTCCCCTTTCCTTTGCCTCTATGAGGGTGCCCCTCCACCCACTCACTGATTCCTGCCTCATCAGTATAGTATCCCCCTATGCTGGGGCATTAAACCTCCACACTCCCAAGGGCCTCCATTCCCATTAATGTCAGATAAGGCCACCCTCAGCTATATATGTAGCTAGAGACATGGATCCCTCAATGTATATTCCTTGGCTGGTGGATTAGTCCCTGGGAGCTCTACGTGGTCTAGTTAGTTGACATCGACATCGTTCTTCCTATGGTATTGCAATCCCTTTCAACTCTTTCAGTCCTCTGCTAGCTATTCCATTTGGGTCCCCTGCTGAGTTTGATGGTTGGCTGTGAGTGGCATCTGTGTTTGTCAGATTCTGGTAGAACCTCATAGGGAACAGCCATACCAGGCTGCTATCAGGAAACATTTCTTGGCATTAACAATAGTGTGGGGGGTTGGTGTCTGAGATGGATCCTTAGGTGGGTCATGTCTCTGGATGGCCTTTCCTTTAGACTTTGTTCCATTTTTTTGTCCCGGTCTTTCCTTTGGATACTAACATTTGTGAATTAAACATTTTGAGATGCGTGGGTGGCCCCATCCCTCAAGTATGGCCTGTGCCTGAATACTGGAGGTAATCTCAACAGTTTGTCTCTCCCCTTTTTGGGGGTCTTTCAGCTAATATCATCTCTGTTGGGTCCTGGGACACTCTCTTCCTGGGAATCTGAGACTTTCTAGTAGCTACTCCCAGTTCCTCCATCCCCACCAATACATATTTCCATTCAATTTCTTATCCCTCTACACTTCTCTTAGGATGGGCAGGATTAATGTAGTAAAAATGATCATTTAACCAAAAGGAATCTACAGATCCCCATGAAAATTCCAATTCAATTCTTCACATATTAGAAAGAGCAATTCTCAAATTCATCTAGAAACACACACACACACACACACACACACACACACACACACACACACACACACACACACACACGATAGTGAAAACCTTTGCCAGCAATAAAAGAACTTCTGGGAAATCACTATCCCTGACCTCAAGCTATACTACAGTGTGAAGCAGCGGGCTGGGGGTTTCCCCATAGAGACCTCTAACCCAGCTAGCAGTTCATTTCTGGAGAAGGGAAGAGAACTTAGACAGGGAGGGGGGACTGCTTCTACCTCCTCTGCTGCTGGTCCTGTTCTTTTCCACCTCTGCCGCTTTGGTTGCTGAGCCTAGCTGAGCCATTACGAGACTGACTAGCTGGTGAGCGGTGCAGTGGAGCATCCTAGCATGGATTTTGGGAGAGCAGATCTCTCCCCTTGCAGCGGTGTTACAGCTCTTATGACAGAAGCTCTCAGACGGAGGAATAATTCCTGCACACCTTTAATCCTTCTGAATGTGATTCTTCAATACAGTTTTTAGATGGGTCAGTGTCTAACATCAGATAATTCCTATTGGTTTGGCCTGAGAGCTTGGGGAAGCCTCGTCTACATATTTGGGGGCATGGTCCTGTTTCTAGGACTGATGAACCTAAGTAACCTGTGGTCACATCCTCACCTGTGGAGGAGAGGCTTGGGGCATTGCCTCAAAACTCTCTACAGGTGGCTGTGTGGACTACAGACTCTGATCTCCTAGGAGACTGGGAATGTGCCTGCCTTCCTTAAGGATCCCCCAGGTATTTGACCTCTCTTGACCAGGAATAAGGTTACTTTCACAGCCAGCCACCCACACTACAGAGAAATAATGATTTAAAAAAACAAGCATGATATTGGTACTGAGACAGGCAGGTAGATTAATGGAATAGAAATGAAGACATAAAAATAAGCCCACATACATATGGGTACTTGAACTTTGACAAAGGTGCTAAAATCATCCAGTAGAAAAAAAGACAGCATTTTCAACAAATGGTGCTGGTTCAACTGGCAGTCAGCATGTAGAAGAATGCAAATTGAATCATTCTTATCTCTTTGTACAAAGCTCAAATCCAAATAGATCAAGGACTTCCACATGAAAAAGATATGCTGAATCTAATAGATGAGAAAGTGGGAAAGAGCCTTGAATAGATTGGCACAGAGGAAGATTTCCTTCACAAAACACAATAGCTCATGTTCCTAGATCAACAATTGACAAATAAAATCAAAAAAACTTCTGTAAGGCAAAGGAAACTGTCAATAGTACAAAACGGCAACCCACAGGTTGAGAAAACATCTTTACCAGCCCTACACCCGAAAGAGGAATAAAATACAAAATATACAAAGAACTCAAGAAACAAGTAATCCTATTAAAAATGGGGTAGAGATCTAAACAAAGAATTCTCAACTGGGGAATCCCAAATGGCTCAGAAGCACTTAAAGAAGTAGCAGAGGATGGCATTGTCAGGAATCAATAGGAGAAGAAGCCATTGCTGCTGTGAGGGCTTGATTTCCCCAGTGAAGGGAAATGCCAGAATGGTGAGGTGGGAGTGGGCGGGTGAAGGGAGAGCAGCCTTATAGAAGCAAGGGGAGGGGGGATGGGAGATGGCTGTTCCGGGAGTGAAAGGAGATAACATTTGAATTGTAAACACATAAATATATCCAATAAAAAGTTTACCTAAAAAAAAAAAAAAGTTCAACACCCTCTGTCATCAGGGAAATGCAAATCAAAACAACCCTATTCCCCATCATGCCCATCAGAGTGGCTAAGATCAAAAACACAGGTGACAGCAGATGCTGGTGAGGATGTGGGGAAAATAAATTAAAAGCAACTTCCAGGCTACAACTTGTTACATTATGGTTCGTGAAGAATACATGTATGCAAAGCCTTATCTAAACTCTAAAATGTGTATTTTATTGTTCTTAAAATTTTATCATGTTTACCAAGAAAATTAGGAGTATGGATGTAAAATTTAAACACGTATTTTTTCATAATGTGATTTTTTTTCTTTCAAAAAATACTCTATTTACCCTTGTTTATAGGAAATTTAACTATGACTTGAGGTTGATAGGAGAAAAATGAATCATTTCCCTTAATTTTTATTAGTCATACTGGATTATTTGATTGCAGATGTGAATTACATGTGTAAAGAACCAA
Organism: Rattus rattus; assembly: GCF_011064425.1. Lineage (NCBI taxonomy): Eukaryota > Metazoa > Chordata > Mammalia > Rodentia > Muridae > Rattus > Rattus rattus. Next base: position 125,883,175 of record NC_046157.1, read on the forward strand.
TAAAATATTTTTACCATATATGTAATATGGACAGTGTTTGCTTCCTTATTATATATCCATTCAAACAAACTCTGTGAAGACCTAGTGGTCCTTATATTTTCTAAGAAAACTGCAGTGGATCTAGTAAACCTCAGGTGTTGTCCTACTTCCATATTTTTTTGCTGTGATAAAATATCCTGGAATAAAAAGCAATTTAAAGGACAAAGGGTTTATTTTAACTAAACACACACACACACACACACACACACACACACACACACACACACACACACACACACCCAACTATCCAACTTAACATAGACAAGCTTTTACTGAGATGAGACAGTTTCCCAGGTGATTGTGTCTTAAATTGTCAAGTAGAAAATTAAAATTAAACATCTTTCTTCCCCATGTGTGTAGATAAGTGAAAATATATGGCATGGAATGAGTAAAAAGTATCAAGATATACCTAATATATTCATGTATTTTTAAAAGTTTTTTCATCTATTGCCCAGGGAATATTGCAGGAGGTATGAGAGTTTGTATGAGCAGTATCAGAAAGTCAGGGAGATAAAGTATTTCCTAGACATGTCTGCATAAACAAGGCCAGATCAGCAATAATATCAATGGATATGTTAAAATGGAAACACTAAGGTTTCATGGGGTTCTTTGACAAACAACCACAGAATACTAGTGAGTGCTAGTAGTCTGGGAATGGAGTCTCTCATGAATATGGTTCCTTATTGTTGTCCAATGTCGAGTGGTCACACTTATAGTCATATGCATACACATGAGAAACCAGACTTAGCAGGTTGTATTTATGTATTTGTATGCAAGTGTGTACACACACACACACACACACCTGCACACACACACGCACACATACACACACATACACACGCACACATACATACACACACATACACACACACACGCACACATACACACACACATACACACACACATACACACACAGATACACACACACACATGTACACACACATACAAATAAATAATAATCAAGGAAAAAGGCCCTAACAATGTGGTCTATGAAGAGGATTCAGAGAGAAGGGATCTGGAAGGGGATGGAGGGAGTAAAGCAAGGGAAAGTGATCAAGGTCTACTTCAATTAAAACATATTTTAAAAAGTATTATCCCTTTTTGTCACCTAAATATAAGCTATGTTTTCTTAGATAATTCAGAGGTACCTAAGTAACTGTTTTATTAAGCTGTTATTCAACTTCGTTATTCAAATGTGAATTTCAAATTCAAGTAAAACTAAAGCATATTGCTACATAAACTACCTTCTTTGTCAGTTGAGAGTCAAATAAAGTGAGAGTGTAATATTAATTTTGCATTCCATCTAACACAATGAAGCTGTCATTGCCTCAGTTTAATCACATTGGTCAGTCAGGTAATGGAGATAAATATCCACTATCTTACTAACTGTGCAAATAGTCATGAGCAGAGCTAAAAAGAAAGAGTTTCTGAAACACTGCAGAGAGGACAACCCTCTATTTCACCTGCAGGTACCATTTGGAATACCACAGAAAATGCTTCCAAGACTAGCACATATACTTTCTCCCAGCTTGATAAGTGTATGTTGGTTTAGCAACAGATGTTTCAGATTTCAGTCATATTTCCTGGCACGCATGAATAATAAAAGCAAAAAATTATCCCTACATATGTAAATCCAGATTGTATTCATCTTAATGCAGCAAGTAGATTATGTTAACCACAAGCCGTATGGAAAATAATAACATTTACATATATAGTTCATTAAAAATCACTGTTGTGGAGCATGAAGTGGTGGCTAAATAATTAGAGCCTTACATATGTGAGGACTAGAATTTGGACTTTAAAAACATATTTAAATGTTAGATGGTAATCATAATTCCTGCTTTCGAAGCTGAAGAGCAAGCTGACAAGAAATATTAGCTATATGAGTAACATGGTTTAACAGTGATCTTCTTGAGTCAGTGAATAGCTACACATACACATATTGTACACAGACACACACACACATACACACATACACACACACATATATATGCATGCTCACATACATATACATATACACACTAATATACATACATATATACACTCAGAAATGGAAATAAAAAATAAATTTATTTTAAGTATATTTCTATATTATATACAGAATTCTCTCTGAAGACATATTTCTAAGAGTGCAACCGTGCTCTCTCTGCATTTCATTATCTATGGTCACAGGACCATGGTACAGACTAAGTGAATTAAGTATGTTGCTTATTCCTTATTTTATCTTTTTCTCAGCATTCTGGAGGCTGGTAAAACAAAATAAGCATGTTGGTAAGCCTACTTGCTTCTATAGGAGTGGTCTGGCTTCCTTTGTTTTGATTCATCTTCATGTTTATGAATCTTTTTGTCTTTCAACAACATCAGAATTTGCTAAATCACAATACACTAACAGGTTTACTTTCAATCCCCCTACATAATATCTTAGAGGCAAATTCTACTTTTTCCTTTTCTGATTTGAATTATTTAAATTAAATTTCATACCTCATAATACATAATATACATACCTACATATCCTTGTGTGTTTATTCAAGAATGACAAAAAGAATCTGTGAAGTATTTAGTGGTATCGAATGTGGGTTTAGAAATAGTCAATATTTATAAGATAATTTACCAGACAAGAACCAGGAAAGAGCTTGTGCTCAAGCTGCTTAAGTTAGCTTTGACAGGATTATGCGGAGTTCATCTATAAGGTGATAGGAAAAACCAGGTCTGGGGGAAAAAAACAAAACAAAACAATTCAGAAGCAGGAAATATCAAGTCAGATCTTCGTCCAGATTGTGAGCTTGAATAAGACAAGTAACCAAATAATCTGTTGACACAGCAGTGTATTGAACTTACAACTCAATTAGAGTCTTTGATTCTAGATGTGCACACCACTCAGCAAATGACTCTTTGGCTTAGGATCATGGAAGTTCAGGGTTATGCAAACTTGACTCTATAGTGTCCAGTAATAAGAATTCCCATTCCTTCTTCCTGGTCTTATGTATCTGATAAATTCTTTGTACTATGTACCTGAAGAGATTTTAATAAACCCATGTTACCTGAAGAGTTTCAATTCACAATAAACTTTTAGGGTTATTTTTTATAGTCCTGGGATGTATGGGTGCTAGACAAATTATAAACTGTCTAGTTCCACCCATGATGTAAAGTCACCTTTTTCCATTAATGGTGTCTGTCTGCAAGGGGAATATCATCAAGAACACTGTTTTGTACAATATAAATTGATAAGTGTAAGCCTACTTGAAATGTTAGCTATCATCTAATAACAGTAATCAACCAAGTAATGTCTGGTTAAATAGATTTCATTCTAAATGGCTCTGAAATAGTAAATAGATACAGTAGAAGGTGAATTCAATTGTAACCATTAAAAGACAGATTCTCTTAGCTGAGCCATGATTTTAAAAGCTTCTAACCACTTAATGTTTCATAATGAGCAAAGTTAGGAAACCATGATACTTTTTTCTTCAGAAAATCAATAATGATATTTAAAAAAAAATCAACACCTATGACACATTGAGGTGACTGATGCAATGCAAGGCTTTGTGTTGAAACCACATAAAGTCTTTCTACTTTACAACAATGCATGAATTGTTTTCGATAGGCAATGTCTTATGTGTATAAGGAGGGTTCATTTGTGCACATTTTGTACTACCATTTTTTTTTCTGATTAGACAATGCTCCAGGGAAAGTACTTTCTGCTTCCTGGATTTTGTATCCATACATAAATAACTCTGTAAAATCAATCATTTAGGATGGATACCTCAGAGATTTAATTTTATATTAATGTACTCTAGAAGAAAAGTTATAAAACAAAGTTAATTCATCCTCAAAATATGAATTTGAGCTCTTAAAGGCTAGAATTTCATTTTTGGGGGAAAGGCATGGGGAAAAGTGGTATACATGAAGATTACATGGGTCATTAAAATAGCTTATCAATACACTTTCATAAGCTTTAGTGTTTTAGAGCAATTTAGTTAATAAATGGACTCATTCTTTTGAAGGTAACAAATAAAATATTTCCTTTAATAGGAACTATGCTACAAAAACTTTAATTTAAAATGTACAAAGAAATTAAATGAATATTGATTTTATAAATATGGCCAAATGTTAAATATACTTGTTCACAGGTACATTCTTATAATTTCATAAAACACCATGAACAAAATACTTCACCTTTAAGAAATGATAGATTTCTCTGTCAGATATGTTGAAATAGTATTTCCTTCAAATATTATGCTGATTGTAATTAATTATAAAGTATTCAACCATTAAATCTATAAATATTTTTGCATGTAAAAAACTTCCCATTCCCAGAAGTTACTATTATGCAATTATGACCCATGCAAATGGCTTAATTAAAAATAAGCTAACACACATATAAATATCAACCCTTTTCCACTTTGCCTCATTTTTTTCTCAAAACAAAACAGCAACAAAAATTTAAAAAAGCATAGCTACGACATAAATATTAGTCTTCTAATTTCAAAAATAATTGAGTCAAATAAGATCAACAGATAATTAAAAAGTAAAATGTGGGTGTATGCCCAGGAGTGGTATAGCTGGGTCATCAGGTAGTACTATATCCAATTTTCTGAGGAACCTCCCGAATGATTTCCAGAGTGGTTGCACCAGCTTGCATTCCCATCAACAATGGAGGACTGCTTCTCTTTTTCCACATCCGCCCAAGAGTCTACTGTCACCTGAGTTTTTGATCTTAGCCATTCTGACTGGCATGAGGTAGTATTTCAGTGTTGTTTTGATTTGCATTTCCCCGATGACTAAGAGTGTTGAGCACTTCTTTATGTGCTTGTCAGCCATTTGATATTCTTCAGTTGAGAATTCTTTGCTTATCTCTGTACCCCATTTTAATAGGGTTATTTGTTTCTCTGGAGTCCTACTTCTTGAGTTCTTTGTATATATTGGATGTAGGATTGGTAAAGACCTTTTCCTAATCTGTTGGTTGCCATTTTCTCATATTGACATTGAAGATACTCCAACAGGTAACAAGGACACATGCTCCACTATGTTCATAGCAGCCTTATTTATAATAGCCAGAAACTGGAAAGAACCCAGATGTCCACTTCAACAGAGCAATGGATACAGAAAATGTGATAGATTTATATAATGGAATACTATTAAAAATGACTACATGAAATTCTTAGGCAAATGGATGGTACTAGAAAATATTATCCTGAGTGAAGTAACCCAGTAACAAAAGAACACACATGGTATGCATTTACTGAAAAAATGGATATTAACCCAAAAGCTTGGAATACCTAAGGACAAATTTACAGACCACATGAAGCCCAAGAAGAAGAAAGAGCAAAATGTGGATGCTTCAGTCATTTTTAGAAGAAGGAACAAAATACTCATGGGAGGAAATGCAGGGACAAAGAGTGGAGCGGTGACTGAAGAAAAGGTCACCAAAAGACCTACGGATCTATCCCATATGGGGTCACAGTCACTATTGCTGATGCCAAGAAGTGATTACTGACAGGATTCAGATATGGGTGTCTCCTGAAGCTCTGCCAGAGCCTTACTGATACAGATGAAGATGGTTGCAACTAACCATTGGCCTTAACAAGGGGACTCCAACAGACAAGTTAGAGAAAATACTGAACAATCTGAAGAGGTTCTATGGTTTACAACACCATAGAAAGAACTACAATATCAATCAACCAGACCCCACCAACCAATGAGTACACATGGAGAGAACCATGACTACAGCCACATATATAGCAGAGGGTGGCATTGTCTAGCATCAATAGGAGAAAATGCTCTTAACCCTGTGAAGGCTCGTTTCTCCAATGTAGGGCAATGCCAGGGCATTGAGTTTGGTGTAGCTAATTGGGAGTGAAAGCAACTTCATAGAAGCAGGGGGAAGAAGGTATGGGAGAAGGGAAAAAGGGATAATATTTTAAGTATAAATACATAAAATATCCAAGAAAAATAAAATAAAGTAAGTAGAAATTGAAGATGAGGTATACTTTAGGAATGGTGTACCATGGTTCATTCACTAGTTTTAAATAACAAAAAAATTACTTCAAAATAGAAATTACAGCAATCACAACAGTAACTCCATTGGTATGCTACTATAATGTAATAACAGTAGGTAAGAACTGGTCAGATATATTTGGGCAGAGACAGTGATTTATTGATCTTGGTCAGATGCTAGACATCTTTTCTTTAGTACTGGTTAGAGACCAGAACAGAAATGTCCTAAGTGGCTCTCTTGCCGGGCTTGGGTCCTTGCTAATTTTCTTCATACTTTATACCACCTAAAGGAACACCACTTCATAGAAGCTGTAGGGTATAAGGAACACTGGGAATCCCCTGGACACCTCAAGGGTTGTACTGCTTGATGTCTGCTCTATAGCTTCACTGTCTAGCTCGTTCACTAGCAAGGTCTTTAACTTAATTTCCATGTCAAGATAGGGCCCTTTTGTAGAATTATCACTTCTGGGACCTATTGTGCTATACAGGAACTCTGGAATCATTTTCTTTCCTCCTCCTGCTAATCCTCTTTCTTCTTCTCCTTTTCTTCTTCCTTTTTCTCCTGGTCTGCCTCCTTCCATGCTCCTCCCCCTCTCCTCTGCCCCTGTAAGCTGTATTTTTACTACTATAAGAAAGCTTCATCCTAAACTTGCCCTCTCTTTATGTGATGGTGGAGCTCTTTGAGTTCAAAATATTAAAATGTGGAACTACCAGTAGATAGTTTTGGTCTGTTGCATATATGGTCTGGAGTAAACTAACTGTATCTCACAACAAAACCAAAAACCATGAATATTAAAAAGGGCCTGAAGATGAGAATAAGACTTGGATGAACTATAAGAAAAATAAGTAAAGCTAGAAGGAGAGCACAAATTCTAATCTCTAACAATGAAGCTAATTGCAAATGATACTTGCTAGTAAAAGTTAAACAAGTTTTCTAAAATAGAGTGACATTAGGTATTTAATCCACACTATAGTGCAGGTACTATGCACAAGAGTAATTTGCCAATGTAAAAGGAATTCAATTTGTTTACATGCTTAGTTTTGTTATTATTGTTTATTTTGCTCTTTTGGCTTATTGATTTTTGTCTTGTTTTTGCCAGTGGGAAGAGATAGACAGATAGACAGACAGACAGACAGGTAGATAACATGATGGTGGATGAAGGTGGGTAAATAAGAATGTGGGGGAAGATTCAGGAGATGGCAGAGAGAGAGAGAGAGAGAGAGAGAGAGAGAGAGAGAGAGAGAGAGAGAGAGAGGGAGGGAGGGAGGGAGAGAATAAGATAAAAATATTTTGTTGCAAAAGATGTTTCTTTTAAATGAAAATTTAAAAAATCTATGAGTATTTAAACATAAATACTCTACTGCCTATACCTCTTTAAGTGAATATTAGTGATTATAACAGAAATACAAGACCTTCCCTAGTTTCCAGAATTTCCATGGGGAATGGCCTCAGGAAATTTACAGTGATAAATGAAATAACAAGAGATACAATATTGACTGTCTTCTTCACTTTCTTGTGACTCTTCTGTGCCCTCTTAACATCCTACCAGTCACTTCCCTTGGATTAATTTCTGCTCTATTTCTTAAAGAATTGAATCTGAATGTAACATTTTATTGAACAGCATTTACTTCAAAAAGGTCACTATGTTAAACTACTTTGTGTAGTTATAGGATATACCTGAGGGTGGGTGATTTACAGTGAAGGGAATTTTATTGATCCATAGTTCTGGAATATAAAAAAGTCCAGATCAAAGAATGAACATATGGCCAGGACTTTGTAGTGATTCAATCCACAGCAGAAGGACAAAGATAGGTCAAGACAGAGAGTAAGATAAAATGCCCAGTCTTAGTCCTTTTATAATGGCCCTTAATCTGCTCATAAGAAAGATATTCTTTTCTCAAATGGTGAGAATTCTATTGAGGATTTTATAAAACATGTATCCTTCCTTTCATACAGTAGTACTAAATTTCTTTCTGACAGTGAATTTTTTAGTACATGTGCGTATGTTTATATGTATAAGACTCACATGTCATGATAATTTAATTGAGTTTCCAGTCCTCCACAATGAAAAAGAAAACACTACACTGATTCATATATGCAAATAAGAATATAATTAAAATTCTTGATATATATACATATATATGTGGTATATAAAAACATTACCAAACTTGTACATTAAATATAAAGATAATGGCAACAATTCTAGTGGAAACTTGGTTTGAGTCACCTTAAAAATTAGCTACTAAGATATTCTGTATATGGAGCTTAGGAAGAATATTAATACAGCAAACAACATAGTTTCCTAGGCATCAACATTGATTTCAATTTCTTCCAAGAGAAATATTTTTTAAAATTTTTATTAATTATTCCATTCATTTACATCTCATATAGTATAGCACTTCCTGGTTACTCCCTCTACCAAACACCCATCCAATGATATCCCAACTCCTGATTACCCCTCCACCAGTACCCCATCCCACATCCACTTTCCCCCCTCCCTTTGCCTGTATGAGAGTGCTCCTGCACTCTCTTGCTGCAGCATCTCCCTACGCTGGACTATCAAGTCTCCTAATGACCAAGGCCACCCCGCCCATCGTTATCAGGCAAGGCCATCCTACGCTACATATGTATCTGGAGCCATGGATCCCTCCACGCCACTCGCATGTCATGATATTTTTAAAGGATTTTCTTCCTTGCTTAGTAGTCTAGATTCTGAAGGTACTGGGTAGTCAGGGCAACCTATGTTGTTCTTCAAATGGGGTTGCAGTCACCCTCCAGAAAGACCAATTCTTTTTTTTTTTTTTTTTTTTTGTTAAATTGGATATTTCTTTATTTACATTTCAAATGTTATTCACATTCCCAGTTTCCCATAAGACCCCTATCCCCTCCCCCTCTTTTTCTTCTATAAAGGTGTTCCCCTCCCCTTCCACCACCCCTTACTGCCCCCCCCCGACAATCCCCTACACTGGGCCTAGCAATACCTCTCTCCTGGGCATATACCCAAAAGATGCTTCAACATACAAAAAAGACACATGCTCCACTATGTTCATAGCAGCCCTATTTATAATAGCCAGAGCTAGAAAGAACCCAGGTGTCTTTCAACAAAGGAATGGATACAGAAAACGTGGTACATCTACACAATGGAGTACTACTCAGCTATGAAAAACAATGACTTCATGAAATTAATGGGCAAATGGAATGACATAGAAAATATCATCCTGAGTGATGTAATGCAATCACAGAAAATCACCCATGGTATGCATCACTGACAAGTGGATATTAGCCCAAACCTCGAATTACCCAAGATGCAATCCATGGACTACATGAAGCTCAAGAAGAAGGATGATCAAATGCAGATGCTTCACTCCTTCTTAAAAGGGGAAACAAAAATATCTATAGGAGGGGATAGGGGAGCAAACTTTAGAGCAGAGACTGAATGAATGGCCATTCAGAGCCTACCCCACATGTGATATATATATATATATATATATATATATATATATATATATATATGACCAATTCTTTATACTACTAATTGGACACGTAATTAATTAGAATCCTGGAGTTTTTCCACAAATCAAGGCCTACAAAGGATAAGAGATGGAAAACTGCACCACAAGGAAGGAAATTAAACCCTAGAAAAAGCAAGAAAGTAATCTTCTTGCAACAAATTCAAAAGAAGAGAGCCAAACAAACATAATTCCACCACTAACAACAAAAATAACAGGAAACAGCAATCATTTTTTAATATCTCTTAACATTAATGGACTCAATTCCCCAATAGAAAGACATATTCTAACAGACTGGATAAGTAAAGAGGACCCAGAATTTTGATGCATGCAGGAAACACACCTCAGGGACAAAGACAGATATTACTTCAGAGTAAAAGGCTGGAAAACAATTTTCCAAGCAAATGGTCCCAAGAAACGAGCTGGAGTAGCCATTATAATATCTAATAAAATCAACTTTCAACCAAAAGTTATCAAAAAAGATACCGAAGGACACTTGATGGTCAACAAAGAAAAAATTCACCAAGATGAACCCTCAATCCTGAATATATATGCTCCAAATGCATGGCACCTAAATTTGAAAAAGAAACCTTACTAAAGGTCAAAACACACATTGCACCTCACACAATAATAATGGGAAACATCAACACTCTTCTCTCATCAATGGACAGATCATAGAAACAGAAACTAAACAGAGACATAGAGAAACTAACAGAAGTTATAAACCAAATGAATTTAACAGATATCTATAGATTATTTCATCCTAAAACTAATGAATATAACTTTTTCTCAGCACGTCATAGTATGTTCTCAAAAAGTGACCATACAATCAGTCACAAAAGAGGTCTCAACAGATACAAGAAGATGGAAATAATCCCATACATCCAATTAGATCACCATGAACTAAGACTGGTCTTCAACAACAACAAAAACGACAGAAAGGCCACATACATATGGATGCTAAACAATTCTCTACTCAAAGATAACTTTTTTTAGAATTCAATGAAAATGAAGGCACAACATATCCAAACTTAAGGGACAAAATGAAAGCCTTGCTAAGAGGAAAACTCATACCTCTGAGTGCCTTCAAAAACAAAGTGGAGAGATCGTACAGTGGCAGCCTGACAGCCTACCTAAAAGCTCTAGATCAAAAAGAAGCAAATACACCAAAGAGGAGTAGACAGCAGGAAATAATCAAACTCAGGGATGAAATCAACCAAGTAGAAACAAAAAGAACTATACATAGAATCAATAAAACCAGGGCTCTTTGAGAAAATCAACATGATAGATAAACCCTTAGCCAGATTAACCAGAGGGCATAGAGACCATATCAAAATTATCAAATTCAGAAACAAAAAGGGAGACATAACAACAGAATGTGAGGAAGTTCAAAAAAATCATCAGATCCTAATACAAAGCCTGTATTCACAATTATGCTTATACCTAAACCAAAAAAAAAAAAAAGAGCTAACAAAGACAGAAAACTTCACACCAATTTCCATTATGAATATCTATGCTATGCAAAATACTCAATAAAATTCTTGCAAATAAATCCAAGAACAAATCAAAATAATCATCCTTCATGATCAAGTAGGCTTAATCTCAGGAATGAAGGGATTGGTTCAATATACTGAAATCCATTAACTTTATCCACTATGTAAACAAACTCAAAGAAAAAGTCACATGACATTTCATTACATGCTGAGAAAGCATTTGAAAAAATTCAACACCCCTTCTTGATTAAAGTCCTCAAAATATCAGGAATTCAAGGCCCATACCTAAATATAGTAAAAGCCATATACAGCAAACAAGTTGCTAACATTAAAATAAATGGAGAGAAACTTGAAGCAGTCCCACTAAAATCAGGGACAAGACAAGGTTGCCCATTCTTTCCCTACCTATTCAGTATAGTACTTGAAATCCTAGGGAGAGCAATTGGACAACAAAAGGAGGTCAAACAGATATATATTATAAAGGAAGAAGTTAAAATATCATTAGATACAGATGATATAATAGTATATTTAAGTGACCCCTAACTCTGCCAGAGAACTCCTAAACCTGAGAAAAACAACTTCAGCAAAATGGCTAGGTATAAAATTAACTCAAATAAGTACCCTTCTTCTACCAAAAGGATAAACAGGCTAAGAAATAAATTAGTCACAATTTATGATAGTCACAATTAATATAAAATAGTTTGTTGTGACTCTAACCAAGCAAGTAAAAGATCTGTATGACAAGAACTTCAAGTTTTTGAAGAAAGAAATTGAAGAAGATCTCAGAAGATAGAAAGATCTCCATGCTTATGGATTGGCAGGATTAATATAGTGAAAATGACCATTTTGCCAAAAGCAAACTATAGATTCAATGCAATCCCCATCAAAATTCCAACTCAATTCTTTATACAGTTAGAAAGAGCAATTTCCAAATTAATTTGGAATAACAAAAAACCCAGGATAGCTAAAACTACACTCAACGATACAAGAAGTTCTTAGGGAATCACCATCCCTGACCTCGCAGTATTATATGGGAATAGTAATAAAGACTGTATGGTATTGGTACAGAGACAGGCAGGTAGAACAATAAATTGAAGACCCACAAATGAACCACCACACCTATGGTCACTTGATCTTTGACAAATTAGCTAAAACCAACCAGTGGGGAAAAAAAAGAGCATTTTCAACAAATGCTGCTTGTTCTACTAGTAGTCAACTTATATAAAAATGCAAATTGATCCATTATTATTGCCCTGTACAATCTCAAATCCAAGTGGATCAAGGACCTCCACATTAATCCAGAGACACTCAAACTAGTAGAAGAAAAAGTGGGGAAGAGTCTAGAACACATGAGCACCTGGGAAAATTTCCTGAACACACCACCAATGGCTTACACTCTAAGGTCAAGAATACATGCATGGGACCTTGAAAAACTGCAAAGCTTCTGTAAGGCAAATGATGCTGTCATTAGAACAAAATGGCAACCAACAAATTGGGAAAAGATCTTTACCAATCCTACATCTGATTGAGGTCTAATATCCAATATATACAAAGAACTCAAGAAATTGGACTCCAGAGAGGCAAATAACCCTATTAAAAATGGGGTACAGAGCTAAACAAAGAATTCTCAGCTGAGGAATATCAAATCGCTGAGAAGTACCTAAAGAAATATTCAACATCCTTAGTCATCAGGGAAATGCAAACCAAAACAACCCTGAGATTCCCTATCACACCAGTCAGAATGGTGAACATCAAAAATATCAGGTGACAGTAGACTCTGGGAAGGAGGTGGAGAAAGAGAAGCACTCCTTCATGGTTGGTTGGAATACAAGCTGGTATAACTACTCTGAAAATCAGTCTGAGGTTCCTCAGAAAATTGGACATAGTACTCCCTGAGGACCCAGCTATACCACTCCTGGGCATATACCTAAAATATGCTCCAACATATAGTAAGGACACATGCTCCATTATGTTCATATCAGCCTTATTTATAATAGCCAGTAGCTGAAAAGAACCCAGATGTCCTTCAACAGAGGAATGAGTACAGAGAATATGGTGTGTCTACACAGTGGCGTAGTACTCGATTATTAAAAACAGTGATTTCATGAAACACACAATCACAAAAAAAAGGCATGGTATGGAAAACTCAGATTTCCCAAAATACTATCCACAGACCACATGAAGCTCAAGAAAAATGACCAAAGTGAAAATGCTTCAACCCTTATTATAAGGGGAAACAAAAATATTCATAGGAGGATATATGGATACAAATTTTGGAGTAGAGACTGAAGGAATGGCCATTCAGGGACTGCCCATGTGGGGTTTAAGCCCATATACATACACCCACCAAACCCAAACAATACTGCTGAGGCCAAGAAGTGCATTCTTACAAGAGCCTGACATAGTTATCTCCTGAGAGGCTCTGCCAGAGCATGACAAATACAGAGTTGAATGCTAGCAGCCAACCGTTGAACTGAGAATGGGGTCCCCTTTGGGGGAATTGAGAAAGGATTGAAGGAGCGAAAGTGGCTCACAACCCCATAAGAACAATATTAACCAACCAGAGCTCCCAGGGACTAAATCACTACCTAAAGACTACACATGGAGAGACCCATAGCTCCATCTGCATATTTAGCAGAGGATGACCTTGTTGGGCACCAATCAGAGGAGAAGCCCTTAGTCCTGCCAAGCCTGGACACCAGCACCCACACCCAGTGTAAGGGAATGTCAGGGTGAGGAAGTGGGAAGGGATTGGTGCTTGGGTGGGAGAATACCCTCATAGAAGAAAGGGGAGAGGGTATGTTATTTTGGATTTTTGGATGGGTAAGCGGGAAAGGGGATGACATTTGAAATGTAAATGTAAAAAATATCCAGTAAAAAAAATGCCAGTGTAACTGTTTGACTCTGTGTGTGTATATGCATATTTACATAAGAAAAAAGGGAGAAATAGAGGATCACATATTTTTAAAATAATCATCCAAATTAGAGGAAAATATTTTCTAAAAAAATAAATACAACCAATATCCAAAAGAAAAAAGAGAAAGAAAGAAATCATTTGGGAGGAAGCATAAGGTAAATTTTTGTATGTGTAAGTGGAAGAACAAAATTTAGGTCAAGGAGAGCCTTTAATCCATTCTTTATATCAATCTTGCATTAATATTGATATGATGTAAGAATTAAATAAAGCATACTCTCTGTATTTGTATTAAGTGTGTCGTTTTGTGTCTTTTTTCTGCTACTTTGATATTTTAAGGCTTTGCTGGATTTAGAAAGATAACTACTTCAGAGTTAGTTTAGCAGACTCCTAACATGAGCAAACTATTTAACAAGGTGTCACCCAAGCAATCTGAAATTTGTATTCCAAATACCCCACAGTGTGTCCACAGTGTGTGTTACCATGTATTTAACATATATATGTATATACTCTTAATCAGTTTTATGTATACATATCACATAAACAAATATTGATAATAACAGGGAAAACCAAATATAAACTTTGTTAGCAGTTCAGCACCTGTTTTAATTGCATAGTTTTCACAAGCATTGCTTCTAACAGTATTATAAGCGGAGAATATGTTTGAGGAATTATAAGGGGAGAGGGTATTAAAATGTAGAGAGTTTAAAAAACACATCTATATTTAAATGTTATGTAACCTCAAATTCTGTTAAAATGTAATTAGGACTAAAACAAGTGACATCAAAAAAGCAGGTGTGTCTGAACATACAAGTACACATTAGGGGATACAGCAAAGCAGATGTAATGAAACAGCCTGACTTCATGGAGCCTGAAGTTTGCCCAAGCTGTCTGTTTTATGTCTCCTTAATATATCTATGTACAGAGGAAGTTGACTCTATTTCAGAGCTGATTAATTATAAATATTGAATCACATGTATAGCCTTGACAGGTCTAACTAATAGAGATTTACATTTTTACTGATCTCTGTTAGGAAATTTGGTCCTCTATAAGACATATATTCATTCTGGATACATGCCTTCATCTATAAGTCTGCTTGGTGAACAGTCTACAGCCATGTTCTCCAACCCATGTACATTAGTGATATGGTATAATATTTCTGTCTGCCAAAATCATATATCTATCTCTCTCAGAATTGCACCTCTGTTCTGCTCACATACAATAAAGAAACCCCACAATAGGTCCTTCAAATGAAAGCAAAGCAGAAAGAGGAAAAAATTCATATCTTAAGGATTCAATTTCAATTTGTTTTTTACACACACACACACACACACACACACACACACACACACACACACACACACACGCACACACACACGACAGAAGCAGAACTAATTTTTTTAAATGAACAAGCAGGCATATTGCCTGTGCTTCCAACTTACCTGAAAGCATCTCTGTCCTCTATTTCATGTAATAGGTCTTTGTAAGCTTTTCATGGAAGAAACAAAAGCATGGACTGTAGAGATGGCTCAGCATAAGGGCTTACACTTCCCTCATGGAGGAAACAAGTTCTTAGAATACACATTATACATTTTACAATTGCCTGCAACCTCAACTTCAGGGAATCCAAAGACCTGATTTGAACACCTGCACTCACACGTGCAATGCACATGCCTACACACACACACACACACACACACACACACACACACACACACGTCAACATAAAGAGGATAGAGATGTCACCACACAAAAAGTTGAGTTAACAGTTCATTATAATCATTTAACAGATGATACCAAATCTCTAGCATGGGTAAATGCAGCAGCATTGTCAGCGCACATGCAAGGACAACAAAACAAAGGGCATTGCAGCACTCTTAATTCTGGGAAGTGAAAATAACTATGACTTTTATCTTGTCATATCATCCCACAAATTCTTTCAACAAAATCATATATGTAACCTCTCTTCATGAGACATGAGACATGTAGGTATTTACTAAGATCAATTGCTCTGATACAAATGTTGCAACGTAGTTCAATCATGTTAAGCAATATTGTCATGTTTTAAAATTTATACATAAAAAATAAAACTTCAGAGGTCAAATAATGAATAGTATGTCTTAAGGTATTGAATTCAAAATGCAAACCACCTTTCTGCTTAGAAAGTATACACTTAGCTTTCAGAGATACAGAAGGCTATGCTTATCTGTCCTGGGCAGAAACTTCAAACATATTCAAGGACTATACCATATGCCCAGAATTATATTGAATTTTATGATTTATTTCATTATTGTCAAGTAGGTTGCCAAAAAAAATGTAAGGCACATCATAATGCAAATAACATTTCTCTAACAAGTTACATATAAAATATCTTAATGCCCTTAAATGAAATTATATTTATAAGTGATAATTTGAAACAAACAAATATCTGGATGAGACATAATCATTATTGGTGAGATTAACTTCACAGAGTGCTGAAGCAATATTTCAAATGGAAAATAATTATACTACAGGAAACGTAAATGTACTGCATATCTTTCCCACGGAAGCATATTAGAGGAAAAGCAAATGCACTGGACTTACAACCATGACCGTATATGCCTCTCGTGACATTTCCTTTGTCTATGTGTTAAAGTTATAAGTTACACTTGATGTATTTTGCTCACCAAAGTGTGATGGAACGTTCTTGTCTCTTCTAGAATATTTTTGTGTTCCTTATTTTGTGCCTTCTCATATGTACCCTAATGATTTTAATCCAAATTATCTAATGTGGTATTTTAATTACTATCTTCTGAGGAGTCCACCTGAACTCTTGGGTAAAATCCATCTTTTTTATACTCTAATATGCACCTACTTTGTTATATTTATTTATAGCTATGTTCCAGATTATGATGTCTATTAAAAGATTTTTTTTCTAATTGTTTTATTGTATTACCATCCAGATTATGAATCATGCCAAGGAATCCTGTTGAACAGAAAAATGTACATTGATATGAGAATGGTGACTATCAGCATGCTTAATTTGACATACTTGAGAATATTTTAAACTATTCAAGTCAGGCCTAGGACAGCGCAAAGCTTGTGTACATACATACTGATATTAGTGTCTGTATCAAGGCATAATTATATGATTTGACCATATTAGCAAATAAAATAAACCTCCAAAGTAATGACAGTAAACATATATTCCATGCGCAGTGTCTACACAGTGCTCTAAATTTGAAGTACATTTTATAACGTTTATACTGTGTAATAACCGGTCCATGAAACAACTATATTTATAAATTAGGACTTGGCCATGTTAAATTTCATAGCATGCACATTGGTAATCAAACTTACTACTGTTTAATTTTGGGTTTAATTTTTATTTATTTAGAGTATTTTTAGTAGTTTATATTCAACGTCTTTTAGAGCATTAAATTTAATTATATCAGTCTCATTCAAATTCAGTCAGTTTGCCCAAATTTCCTTTTAACATTTTACTTAGGAAGTTCAGTAAACAATAGCATCACTTGGTATATTAATCATCTATGTAGCTGGTTGTATGCCTGGCTATCTATGTTTCCTTGTAATGTTGGTTTCATTATGCAATTATCACAATGGTTGTATGTGTTACCATTCTGTCTAAGTTACCTGGCTGACACTATAAAAGGGGCGGCTTGCTCCCTCCTCACTCTCCTATTCCCTCTTGCACTCTTGTACTCTTGCTCTCTCTTGCTGTCTTTCTCTTCCTCTCTTCACCTTTGTCTCTTCTGTCCTCACTCCCTTTCCCCCTCTCTCTCCATGTGTTTATGGCCAGCCTTTACTCTTCTATTTCTCTACTTTTTCACTGTCTCTCAGCCTTTCTCTGCTCCTATGACCCTCTTAATTCCCCTCCCTATGCCCCAAATAAACTTTGTTCTGTACTATACCATCCTGTGACTGTTCCCTCAGGGGAAGCAATGTTTGAGCATGGGCTCACAGAAGCAGCACCCTCCCCCATACCTCACCACACCTCCATAGAACATATTCCCACTCTCTTTATCTTTTGATAAACACTTCAGTATGTACATATGAACACATCCATGCTTTATTTAATTATGTAAGATCAGATTTTACCAGGTACACATATTTCTTACATATTGACTAATGCTGCCTAAATTAAAACAAATATTTAATGGATAATGACAAAGTGTATAGTTATAGTAAAAGAGCACATCAATTTGAAACTATTTGCATTTCCACACATTGAAAATAATATTATTCTCTTAAAGATTGACATTGGTTTCCTCTTCATAACTGAGGAATCTTACTCACCGTATGGTAATCTACGTCAATTCTTTCCTACCTCCCCCATACCTGTCAGTTTTTCAACTGGTTGAGTACTTCTCAAAATGTCTTCCCACACTATGAGGAATGAAGCTAATGTATCATGAATCATTCTAGAATGTACATTGCTTGCATTCCTAATTAAAGGCATCATAAAAACTCTATTGCATAATTGCCTGGTTTTGATGGAAGAAAAACAGCACTGCACTTGGCCGCAGATTAGAAGCAAAAAGCTCTCTGTCTGTTTAATGCTCTTCCATTTGATAAACAAATAGAAATCCTAAGTCATCTGATGTGAAACACACTTGAAATGACACACAATATGGGCTGGGGCAGAGAAGGCTTCTGAATTAATTGAGTTTTCTCTCTTTCTATTGCTCATCAGTCAGTGTAATTATAGTTAACAACAGTTTTTTAGCCATATGTACTTATTAATATACACCATGCAAAAGCTATATAACGCTGCTGTTACTTGTGTAGAAACTGAAGTGGAAAAGGTGGGAGGAACAATGGCAAAGAAGGAAACACCACCCAGCTTCTGAGCCTTATGGCAGGATGAGTGCACTGCTTGCTTTGCGAGTTCCTTTTTCTTCCCTTGATATTCATTTGTTTTGATTTTGGAATAAGCATTTAAAACAGCATTCATTCCAATCATTTTCTACTCTAGTAGTTTTATTTTACTCAGGGAATTTACATCACCTAATGTCAGCGTCATAATAAGAGTCACTGAGGAGACCTTCTACAGTATTTACTATCAGGGAATGTTATTTTAAATTATTCAGTACTGATCCTCTATTCCTACCACAACAGAGTGTAAGACCATTGTAGATGTGTGATATTTACTGTTCTCATAAATGTATTTTTCTATGGTGAACTACATGGAGGAATGTCAGCATATGTGTACAGGTATGCCCACATATGATGATGTAAAAATCATTCTGGAAGTGAAATATATTCATTTAAATTCAATTCTTACAAAATTTTCAAGGCAGAAAAGTATGTTTTAAAAAGTTACCAAAATGATATTCTAGTTTCTAAATAAATAGCCAAGATTAAAGATGAAGAAAAGAGGTAAAGATGATTGTGGTAAGGTTAGGTTGGCACACAGAGGAGGAGGAACCCAAAGGAAGTCTAAGATTATTCTAGCATTCTATTTTCTCTCTCTCTTTCACTCTCTCTCTCTCTATCTCTCTCTCTCTCTCTCTCTCTCAACATATTCTTTTATAATCTCATTTTTCTTGGATATTTTATGTACTTACATTTCAAATATTATCCTCTTCCCCCCTCCCACATCCCCCTCCCCCAGTTCCACCCACTCCAACCTCAACACCCTGACATTTCCATACATGGGGAAATGAGCCTTCACAGGACCAAAGACTTTTCCTGTTGATGCTGGACAATGGACAATGTCATTCTCTGCTATATATGTGGCTGGAGTCATGGGGTCCCTCCATGTGTACTCATTGGTTGGGTGCATTCTATTCTTAATATATAAAAAAGTAGTTGATGTTATGTGGTTAACATGCAAGAGGTGATATTTAGCAGTCACAGTCACAAAGTTCCCTATCAGGATGACAATGGACTAAACCTCTCAAAAAACTCCTATTGAATATTTTCTTTATAGGAGCTGCTCTGGTCATGGTGTCTATTCACAGCAACAGAACTTGATCTAAAACATCCATTCTTTTAGCCTGACTTGACCTGATCCTCACAGGGCTGGGAACAGCATGTTGACTAAGAGGTTTACAGAAGACCATGGTAATTCTTTGATCAAACAAATCTAAGTCCTCACATCCTGTAAACATAAAAAATAAAAGGTTTATAAAAAACATTAATGCAATATTGCACTGTATAAAATCCCAATGCCTAGACCTTTTAACCATGGGATTACTTCAAAATTTTATAGTGCCTATGAAACTTTCTGTAGGAAGGAGTCTGTAATTTGGAAGAAGGATAATGGTTTGAAGAATGATTGTATCACACATTACAGCTCCCTCTGTTTCCCGACTGTCTATGTGTTGTAGAAATTATGCTAAACCCTGTCCTTGAGTTTCTGCCCCACCTTTGGTTATTAAGTTTCTGGATAAAAACACAGCCTAAGCTGGGCAGATAGCTACCTTCATGTTGTTAGAATGTACTTCCCTTTCTTACTATTTAATATGTTCCATCTATGCTGCTTTTAACTCCAATCAACCAACCCTCAGAGATATGTATTATTATTATTATTAACATTATTATTATTTAGCATTGCTATCTTATTACTATTATTTTTCTTTCCTTTTTTTTTTACATTTCAGATTTTATACCCCTCCCAGCTCACTCTCTGACTGTTCCACATCCCATACCTCTTCCTCTCCACCCTTGTCTCCAAGAGGATGTCCCCCACCCCACCCGCCCCACCAGACCTCTAAGCTCCCTGTGTCCTCCACTCTCTTGAGTTGGGTGCATCCACTCTGACTGAAACCAGACCCAGAAGTCCTCTGTTGTACATGTTCTGGGGGGTTCATATCAGCTGGTGTATGCTGCTTAGTTGGTGATCCAGTGTCTGAGAAATCTCAGGCATTTAGGTTAATTGCTTGTCCTCCTATAGGGTTGTCCTCCTCTTCAGCTTCTTCCAGTTTCTTCCTAATTCAACACAGAGGGCAGCAGCTTCATACCTTGGTTGGGTGCAAATATCTGCACCTGACCCTTTCAGCTGCTTGTTGGGTCTTTCAGAGGGCAGCCATGATAGGTCCCTTTTTGGGAAGGCTCCATAGCCTCAGTAATATCAGGCCTTGGGGCCTCCCCTTGAGTTGGACCTCACTTTTGTTCATTAAAACAATGGAATACTATTTAGCTATTAAGAATGAGGACATCTTGAGGTTTGCAGGCAAATGAATGGAACTAGAAAAATCATCCTGAGAACCCGAACCAAAAGGATATATATATGCTATATACTCACTAATAAGTGGATATTTAAAAAAAATACAAAATACCCAAGATACAGTCCACAGAACTCAAAAAGGTAAACATACTGAAGGGTCCAAGTCAGGATGTCTTAGTCCTACTTGGGAGGGAGAAGAAAGCAACCACAAGTGGAGAGGGAAGAAGGGACCTGGGAGGAAAAGAGGACAGAGTGTAAAGAGGGAGAGAGGAAAATGATCTGAGATTGGATGGGGGAAATGGACTGAAGTCCTGAAGGCTAGCATTAAAAAGAAAAACAGGCAACATTGGGATGTAGGAGGTTGAGAGATCCCTCAGAATGTACTAGCGACCTGGGAGGAGAGATAATCTCATGACTCAAAGGGAGGGACCCTAGATGAAATGCTTTACAGTAGGGAGAAGGAACTTGTAGAGCCTACCTCCTGCAGAAAGACAGGGCATCAAGTGAGGAATGGGGTTGCTATTACACAGTCAAAACTCTGACCCATAATTGTTTCTGTCTGAAAGAATAGCAGGGATTTAAATGGAGAAGGGCCTGAGGAAAATAAGGTCCTGAGACAGGCCCAAAGTGGGATCCAGCTCAAGGACTATGTTTTTATGCTTCACCTAAACCTTCTCCATTCTCCTCCTGCACCTTCTTCCTTGTCTTCCTCTGAGACCAAGTTTAGGAAACCTGTACGCTACCTATGTCTTTTCTGCCCAGCTATTGACTTTTTGCATCTTTATTAACTAACCCAAAATAACATGGGAGAGTTTCACAGGAGTTACCTACAGATTCTAGGTCTTGGGGGCCTGCACTTAGCATTACAATAGATAGTAAAAGACAAAACCTGAACTCTGTGTACTTTGCACATTGACATTGTTCTATATTTTCTTAATTTAGGATAAACTGGGAGAAAGGGGGTCATGTATTTCTAGCATGCATAGTTATTTTAATTTTGTTTGAAAGACATTAGCTGTTTTGTTAACTAAGAGGCTTGGAACTCATTTTAAAACAAACAAAAACAACAATGACAACAACAAAATAGGCTCCTCTCTAACTCACGGAGATCCACTTGGCTCTCTCTCTGCAGTACCAAAAGTAAAGGTTTATGCCTCCATAGCCAAAGTTCATTATGATTATATCCATGTTTATATGATGACTTTTGTGAGTTTGTTATTCACAAAATAGTGATAATGTTGGATCAGATAAAATATTTTCTCAGTTACATTTTTATAAAGAATATCAATACTATTGCTTTCAAATACAAAGATCTGAGTCTGCATGTGTGTGTATGCACATGTGTATAGGTTCTTATATGGCATTGGGCTTTTTACTCTTTTGTATGCCATTGCATGCATAAAAAATGATATGTAAGTAGTATAGCCATCATAGTCCGTTGAGTATGCCCAAATTCTTAAAAACACCCCAGATTTGGTTACTTCATGCTAGCTAAATAATGTGGGAATATTGAAGGAATGCAGGCATTAGAAATATTTGGAGATTTGAACTTCATTAGATATATAGTAGAATTAATGTCTTAGAGTTGACTCCTATAGTAATAAGTTTTTTAAAGTATCTCCATAATTTTCCTTTTATGTCTATATGTGTGTGTATGCCTATATACTTAAGAAGATCAAAGGTCTGTAGGTAAAACAAAATAGAACTTACATTTTAGGTAGTTGAAAACAAACAAATGTACCTACTAGGAATCAAAGCGTGATATTCTGCTCCCCCCCTTTCTCACCCTCCTCTCTCCCTCCTATGTCTCTCCCTTTCTCCCTCTACACCCTGTGATTATTTTGTTCCCTGTTCTATGTAGTATTAAAATACATCAAGTTTTTGATATCTTACTTGTCAAATTTTGATCTTAGAGCATGAGCAATTGGTGTCTGTTCAGAAAATTTTCCTCTGTGCCAATGTGTTGAAGGCTCTTTCCTACTTTCTATTCTATTGGATTCAGCATATCTGATTTCGTGTGGAAGTTTTTGATCTACTTGAACTTGAGCTTTGTACAAGGAGATAGGAGTGGATCAATTTGAATCTTCTACATGGTGATTGCCAGTTGAAACAGCATCATTTGTTGAAAATGTTGTCTCTTTTTCCACTAGATGGATTTGGCTTCTTTGTCAAAGATCAAGTAAGCATAGTTTATTTTTGGGTCTCCAATTCTATCCCATTGATCAACCTTCCTGTCTTTGTACTAGTAACATTCAGTTTTTATCACTATTGCTCCAAAATACAGCTTGAGGCCAGGGATTGTGATTCTCCCAGAAATTCTTGTTTAGAATGTTTTTTGATATCCTGGGCTTTTTGTTATGCCAGATGAATTTGAGAATTGCTCTTTCTATCTCTGCGAAGAATGGAGTTGGACTTTTGATGGGGAATGCAATGAATTCATAGATTGCTTTTGATAAAATGGTCATTTTTACTGTTAATCTTGATTATCCATGAGCATGGGGGATCTTCCCATCTTCTGAGGTCCTCTTTGATTTCTTTCTTCAGAGACTTGAAGTTCTTATCATACAGATCTCAGTTCCCTGGTTAAAGTCTCATTAAGATAATTTCTATTATTTGTTACTTTCATGAAGGATGTTGTCTCCTTACTGTCTTTCTCATCCAGTTATCTTTTGAGTAGATGAAGGCTACTGATATTTTAGAGTTAATTTTATATCCACCCAGCTTGCTAAAGTTCTTCATCAGCTGTAGCATTTCTTTGGTGGAATTATTGGAGTTAATCATCTATACTATTATATCATCTGCTAATAGTGATATCTTGACTTCTTCCTTCCCAATTTGTACCCATTTGATCTCCTTTTGTTGCCTAATTGCTTTGACTACAACTAAGAGTACTATAGTGAATAGATAAGGGGATAATAGGCATACTTGTCTTTTCTCAGATTTTGGTGGGATTGCTTCAAGTTCTCTCCATTTAGTTTGCCGTTGCCTATTGGTTTGCTCTATATTGCTTTTATTATGTTTAGGTATGGACATTGAATTCCTGATGTCACCAATACTTATAACATGAAGGAGTGTTACATTTTGTCAAAGGCTTTTTCAGCATCTAATAAGATGATCATGTAGTTTTTTTCTTTGACTTTGTTTATACAGTGGATTACGTTTATGAATTTCCATATATTGAATCATTTCTTCATCCCTGAGATGAAGCCTACTTGATTATGGTGAATCATCATTATAATCATTTTGATGTCTTTTTAGAATTTGTTTGTGAGAATTCTTGAGTATTTTTGCATTGGTGTTCATTAGAGAAATACTCTGAAGTTTTCTTTGTTTAGTGTGTGTGTGTGTGTGTGTGTGTGTGTGTGTGTGTGTGTGTGTGTGTGTGTGTGTGGTTTAGATGTCAGCCTAACTGTGGTTTCATAGAACAAATTGGATAGTGCTCCTTCCTATTCTTTTAAATAGTTTGAGAAGTATTTGTATTAGGTCTTCCTTGAAGATCTAATACCATTCAGCACTAGGTTTAGTCCTGGGCTTTTTATGGATAGAAATTTTTAATGACTGCTTATATTTCCTAAGAGGTTATGGGACTGTTTAGATTGTTTATCTGATCCTGATTTAACTTTGGTATCTGGTATCTATTTAGAAAATCGTCCGTTTCATATAGATTTTCCAGCTTTGATGAGTCTAAGCTTTTGTAGTAAGATCTGATGATTTTTTGAGTTTCCTCAGTTTCTGTTGTAAAAAGTCATCAAAAAAGATGGGGAAGGACACTACATATACATCAAAGAAAACGATTCACCAAAACCAACTCATAGGAACACGTATGCTCAAACTGCAAGGATATCTACATTTGTAAAGAAAAAAGTTATTAAAGCTCAAAGCACACATTGAACCTCATACAGTAACAGTGGGAGGCTTCCATACCCCACTCTCAACAATGGACAGATTGTGTAAACAGAGACACAGTGAAACTATCAGAAGCTATTAACCAAATGGATTTAACAGTTATTTACAGAACATTTCATTCTATAACAAAAGAATATGCCTTCTCAGTACCTCTATAACAAAAGAATATGCCTTCTCAGTACCTCATGTTACCTTCTTCAAAATTGAACATATAATCAGACACAAAACAAGCCTCAACATATATAAGAACATTGAATTAATCCCCATATATTCTATAAGGCCACCATGTACAAAGGCTGGTCTTCAGTAATTACACAAACAATAGAAATCCCACATAAACATGGGAGCTGAACAACACTCTACTCAATGATAACTTGGTCAAGGAAGAATAAAGAAAGAAAGATGTTTTAAAATTTGACAAAAATGAAGGGGCAAAACACCCAAACCTATGGGAAACAATGAAAGAGGTGCTAAGGGGAAAACTCATATCTCTTAGTGCCTCCATAAACATATTGGAGAGATTATGTTCTAGCAGTTTAGCAGCATATCTGAAAACTCAAGTACAAAAAGAAGCAAATACACTGAAGAGGAGTAAATGACAAAAAATATCTAACCCAAGGTTGAAATTAACCAACTAGAAGCAAAGAAAATTATACAAAGAATCAACAAAACCAGGACCTGGTCTTTAAGAAAATCAAGAAGATATATAAACCCTTAGGCAAACTAACTAGAGAGCACAGAGATAGTATGCTAATTAAGAAAATCAGAAATGTAGAGGAAGACATATTTTATCATGTCTTTTAATACTATAATTCCAAGATCATGTTGATATAAGTTTGTGGTATAGGGAAGTTTGGCTCCTTCATTTTCTCCATATGCTCCTCATTGTGTCTAAGGAGAAAGTGATATTAACATTATTATTCTCACAAGTCTAATTACTGTAGGAATCAGGGATACAATTTTTTGGATTTTATTGATTCAGAATATGTCAGTTAAAATTCTGTCTCAAAATATAACAACATTGATATTGGATTTGATGTAGCACTTTGGTGGAAGAACAGACTTTAGAAACATGAAATCAGGAATGCCTGTGTGTAGGGTTTTTGGGGAAGGGGGGATCCCCTGTCTGCTCAGCCATAGGGCTTGGTCCACTAAGGGAGGCAAGACGCAGGAAGTTGACTGTGCTTACCCTGAGCCTCCACCTGGTGGGTGTCCTGCTGTGGAAAGTCACAGGGTATTCCAGGAGTTCCCACTGGACAATCTGGGCAATCTGTGGTGAAAGACACAACCGGAGCTGACTCAGGGGTCCCCAGGCCTGTAAGGAGCCAGGGCTATCAGGTGCCCCTGGGATGCTGTGAAAGAGCTGAGAATGGAGTGGAGACCTGTGGAGCTGAATCTAGCCTGAGGCCAAGGGGAAAAGGGGGGATCTCCAGGTGGTGCCACAGTGGGGATGGGTCTTTGGCTTGATGACAGCAGACTGCAGGCTTAGTGGTGTAGGTGGAAGGGAGTTCAAGGAGGCTTTCTTCCTTTCTTCATGAGATTAGACAGTGACCGTGTAGCCGAAGGGCTTCTCTATGCTCTCCATGGTACATCCAGATGAAAAGAGACATTCCATGGTTTTAGGACACTTATTGTCTTGGTGGAAAATGGATGAGTAAAACCATATCCCACTTTTCAGAGTGGGCCTGAGATTAAATAACATGTGTAGGGAGGAATGTCTTGGAAGAGAAGGTTATTGGCTAGTACCTCATTATAATGGAGATCTGTCTTGAGCCTACATGACCTGCTAATGAAGAAATAAAGTTTCATAGATGTGAAAAACAAAGTTGTAAAAACAAGGTTTTGACAAATATATCTGACATCAGGTTGCCTAATGTTATGACAAAGTTTTGGTGATCAAGATGTTGAGTCAAGAATGACCAGACTATTCTGACCAGGTTAAGTTAGGACAAAACAAAGGTAACTATTCTTAGAAAGAAAAAAAAAACTCTACCCCCTCCCTATGGTAAATCCCGAGAACAACTACAAGATGTCATCCTGACCCTGCACGATCACCCAGTTCCTTCCCTGCTTCTAAGGGACCTATCAACTTAACCCTTTCCCAAGGACTTTCTAAGGCCAGGTGTAGGGCTGGATAAGGAAAGTGACTAACTAAGCCAAGAACAGCCCCTTGAGCAGGCCAGCCAATACTTGAAAAGATCCTTTGTCCCGTGTTCCACCAATGAGAATGAGCCAGCTAGCCCTGTTGCTGAAGTCTGCCCTCTTTAGAGAATAAAAGTTGTGGGCTTTTTGAGTTTGGGGTTGCCTCTCCTTGTGTGGATGAGCAGCCCCACATACATGGAACATTAAACCTCTTGCTATTGCATCATTCCCTTTGTCAGTTTGTGACCTGTGGGTTGTGCTCATGAGGTAAGGCCACTATGGGGTCTAACAACACTATCATGTTCTCTACTTGTGCAGAGTCTTTGGGTATTGCCCTTACCTGATGGCCACAAATCTATGTAAGGCTGTGGCTAGTGACCAGCCTGATTTCTTGGGAGGCAGGTCAAATGCCTACAGTCTCTTTCAGGGTCACCAGAGTTTCAAACCTCCTCAACCGGGAACCACTTTCATGATCCCACATCTGTGGAAGAAGTGTACATGTAACTTTTATTCACCTATGGTAGTTGTCTAGAAAGTTTACAGAGTAATAAGTTCACACTTTCCAGTTCTTTCTGACCTCTGGCTTGCTGGTTCAACTAAGCTGTTCTGGCTCAAACTCTGATCGAAGATGACTAATTCAATCTGCCTTCTCTCCACTTCTGACTGAAATTTTCTGCTTGGCCTCAAATTAACTCTAGTAATCTTTACTAATCTTCTGGCTCCTTCTTAGTCTCTGGCTTCAATTGCCTCTGCTAACCTTGTACCGAACTGAATGAACTCACAAAGGAACTTAACTCCACTGTACTTCACTCTCTGCACTGTCTTTAAAGTGTCTCACTAAACTCAACTCACAAAACTTAATGCACTGTACATCTGAACTGACTGAGTAGAAGCCAGGGATCGATTTGCTTCTGTCTCCTGCAATTAAAGGCATAAACCACCACATGTGGACCTAAGCTTTTCTTTTTCTGAAACTTGCTCTATACCAGACTGGCATTGAACTCAGATTTATGCTTGCTTCTATCTCCTGGAGCTAAAGGCTTTTCTGAATTCCACCAGGATCACACTGACGGGCAATGCCATTGGATGACATCTCTTATCTGAACAGGCACGTTGTTCTATTAAAATTCTTCTACAAAAAAAAAGGAAAAGGAACATTCTTTTGTTGTTGTTGTTGTTGTTCTAGCTTTGTTTGTTTGCTTTTCATGTTTGTTACAAATAGGAAAATGTATTAACTGCCCAATTTCATCGTCTTCTTTCTTTAGGTCTCTATTGAGATTAATACACATTTTTCATGTTTTTCATAGTCCTGTGAAAAACTGTAGATAGTAAATCAAGAAAACCTGATATTCATGTGTAAGTTTTGATGTGTAGAACAAAATATCATAGACTTTTCTAGGCCTAATGGAGAATATTTATAGCAGTAGTTACTCAAAAGGCACGAGTATTAATACATGCTCAGCAATTGCCTGAGTTGTAGAATAAGATTAAGGCCAGCTTAGGTAGCATAGTGTTTCCCTGTTATAAAATGGAAAAGAAAAATCAAACTTTGGGGCTAGTTACAAAGAGATTCCTTTTCAACATTGTATGCTGACAGATTTTCTTTGTATCCCACAAGGGAGAAGAGACCTAGAAACTTCAGCATGCTCTCTTTTATAATGACTCCAAGACCGTCAATAAGACACCCATAACCCTGACATGATTGCCTACCAAATCCATCTCTCTCAACGCTATCAACATGGAGGTCAGTATGTCAACCCCTGAAGATGATCTGTACAAATCATTCACTCCATAACATGAGCAACTAGTTGGAACTGTGTTAACTGTCCAAAAATCTGCCAGAAAGTGAGCCTTTTTAGGTTTTGTTTCACATTCATACCTGTATTTGAACAACACAAAAGACATTTTCTAGATTTGATGTATTTTTGTCTTTGTTTCCTATATAGAACAATTTTTTTAAGGTTAGCAGGGTGGCAATTCAATGCTTCAAAACATAGATGGAAATGTACAACGAAATACAACAATTAAAGAAACAGGTTCATTTGTATGTTCAGCAAGTAGTGAACATTGCAAGGTTATTTTGCTTCCAAAGTAAGAACATACATTAACATACTGATAACTCTCTGCATTCACATTAATCAAGGTTAACACATAGCCGTAAAAATAGAAAGGAAGAAAAGAAAAAAAAAGGAAGCTAAATTTTTAAGAAGA
This sequence comes from Rattus rattus, assembly GCF_011064425.1. Classification (NCBI taxonomy): domain Eukaryota; kingdom Metazoa; phylum Chordata; class Mammalia; order Rodentia; family Muridae; genus Rattus; species Rattus rattus. The sequence goes on from NC_046157.1 coordinate 125,912,555, forward strand.
AATTCTTTATACGGATAGACTAAAAAGTAGGTCGAAGAGGCCTGAGAGACCTAGCCCCAATAGGAAATTCAGTAAACTAGACAGGAATTAATGAACCTGAACTGTGACTGTAAGATTCCATAGACAAGGACAAAGACTAGCTAACATTCCAATTCAAACTGTGGGCCACTTAAATGTTTACTTACGATGTTTAATGCTGTTCTAGGAAGGCATATGCTTTGAGACTTAATTTTCTTACATATACTCGTAGAAAGCTTTAAAAATTTTTCTTTATTTTGATTCTTACTTTTGTGAACAGTGAGATTTTTCTGTTAGCTAATATCTTGCCATCATAAACATCTTATATTCTCAACTTATGTTGGAAAACGTTTTTAACTTGTTTTATAGTTACGGTGTTTTCAGCCTGGACATTTCCTTACTTTTGGTCTGGTTACCAGGAAGAAATCAAAGGCACATGAGTCTAAGGGAGCAAAGATGTTTCTCTTATGAATGGGCAGGCAACAGTGCAAGTGACCAAAGCACAACGTCCCCATTATTGTGAATATAATGCCTTCCTCAGGATCCCTCTCTCAAGTATCACATTTTAGCTGCTTTCACATTAAGCTAGATATGGAGCTTTAACTATGCACATTATGACATTTCAGTTTCAGATTAAATTAGTGGCCCACAGTAACAATAACAATTCAATTAGATAATTTTTCCATCTTCCCTTCATAGCTTTTCTTTTCTTTCTTCCTTCCTTCCTTCCTTTCTTTCTTTCTTTCTTTCTTTCTTTCTTTCTTTCTTTCTTTCTTTCTTTCTTTCTTTCTCTCTTTCTTTCTTTCTTTCTTTCTCTTTTTGGATATTTACACATTTTGAATCTTGTCTCTTACATATATGTTGGTTTTCTGTGCATATTAGATTACTTTTAGTAAGCAAAACATTGATACATATTTACAAAGTTTGATAATATCTCTCTTTAAACAAAAATACATTAGCACTGTATCTGCACATGTGCCATTACAAATGCATCAAAGATATTACCATTATGATATATGAAAGGGGCCTTACAGAATCCCATGAGAATGATATCCAAAGTCAATAATTAGGCTGGCATTTTTTCTTTGATTGATTGTTTGTTTGTTTTCCGGTGTGTTTTCCGGTTGTGTTTATAGCTTATAGTAACATAAATCAAAATGCACAGACAGGTGTGAAGTGAAAATTCCTAGTTTCCTTGGACAGTTAGTTACATTGAATGATGCTTTGCTAGGGCACTAGGTGAAAGGATGTCTTGCTAAGACAGACATGTGAAAGAATGTTTTCCTCAAACAGACACAGGTGAAAGGGTGATGTGCTAGAGCAGACATGGGAAAGAATGCTTTTCTGAAGCAGACACAGATGAAGGGATATTTTAATATACTAAACATGTGAAACTATCCACAATGAAGGAATATAAATATGGCTGACCATTGGTTTGGCTTGCCCACCTCACTATTCTTTGCTAACAGCAGGCATGTATTGGTTCACTTTAAAGAGTATTGTTGAGCTCAACTTGGGGTAACACTGCCATTGGGAGAAACTCACCAAAGAACTGATCGTGAGGTTCCTCAGGTAGCTTGCTTCTTTCTTGGCCCTGTCTGAGCCATGTAGGAAGCTTTGAAGTTTCTTCAGGATTGAACTCCAGCAGCCTGGTGTCTGCCTGCTGAAAGGTCTGTGCTGAAGCTGCTGATTCATGTGTGGTAGGCCGAGAAGACTGGTCGGCCACTGCTGAGTTGTATTTGGTGTTTGCTATAGGATTGAACTGTTGAGAAAGAAGATTGAGGTTGCTCACAAAGAACTATTGCTGAATAGGGTAACTTTCCCCATACCTAAAGATTTTCTCTTCCACTACCTCTGCTGGGTGGTAGACTAGAGAAAAGGTTGATCCCTTGTTAAAAGTAGGTTGTAAAAATTTATGATGATGTTCTGGCATTGGTTTGTCTTGCCTTCCTCGCTAATTATCACTTGCTGTGACTTTTTAAAGAGAAATGCAAAATAAAACTTCTTGTGATACTTTGGATTTTTTTTTCTGCTTCCACATTCTCCGGACTACTGGCAGAGTCTTTTGGTTTCTTCTGGATCAAGCTACAAATGCTGATTCATGTGAACTGAACTGCTGATATCCTAACAGTGATTATTGGAATCGTCATGTGGGATGATGTCATCATACAGGTAAGGCAGGTACAAGATAGAATGAGGCCTATCATTGGATGAGAGGGAAGGGTGGGAGGAAGAAAAGATTGAGGGAGGAGGAGGAGACAGGAGAAGTGAAGCCGAGAAAACATGGAGGCAGACGTTAAGATTCAGGGGGTCAAAGTTTAGAGCAGAGACTGGAGGAATGGCCATTCAAAGTCTGCCCCACATGTGCTACATGTATATATATATATATATATATATATATATATATATATATATATATATCCACCAAAACTAGATAAGATTGATGAAGCTAAGAAGTGCATGCTGACAGGAACTGGATATAGATCTGTCCCGAGAGACACAGTCAGAACATGTCAAATACAGAGGCAAATGCTAGCAGCAAACCACTGATCTGAAAATGGAACTCCCATTGGAGGAATTAGAGAAAGGATTGAAAGAGCTGAAGGGGCTTGTGACTCCATAAGAACAACAATGCCAGCCAACCAGAGCTTCCCGGGACTAAACACTACCCAAACACTATACATGGACTGACCCTGGGCTCCAACTGCATATGTAGCAGTGAGTAACCTTGTTGGGGCACCAGTGGAAGGGGAAACCCTTGGTCCTACCAAGGTTGGACTTCCATGTAGGGGAAGAGGGTGCTTTGGGGGAGAGAGGTAATGGGGGGGGTGGATGGGGAAGGAACACTCCTATAGAAGGGAGGGGAGGTGTTAGGTGGCTGATGGAGAGGAAACCGGGAAAGGGAATAACATTTAAAATGTAAATAAGAAATACCCAATTTAATAAAAATGGGGGGAAATTTCCTCTGTATTTACAGGTTGTTATGAATATTCTTAAGGGATGGATGTGTATAGGGCTTTCTATGGTTAGGTGGGCAATTATATCTTAACAATTGGGTCAGAGGTTATTTGTTGCGTGGTCTTTCTTGTGGAGAATTGAGTTTTGGAGAGTGTGGGGCAGCAGAGCGTGCTTCTGGCAAGATATCTAGCAGATTCCTTGGGGCACTGTGGTGACAGATCTAGAGGAGGTAAAAGACAGCATTTTTAAAATAATTTTACAGCAAGTGATGGCAAACCAGCGTGATGGGTAAGAATCCCCTAGTCCTAAGAGTTGGGAGAAGGTTTCATTTTCTAAGTGAGAAAGCTAGTTCCATGTTGAGTTGTGTGATGTCCCAAGCCTGAAAAATTTAAACAAAAACAGAAACAGCCTGGGGTGGCAGGCTGTATGTCCTGTCCTGTGTGGTAAGTAGTTACAGCTCAGAGAGTTAGAGATAAAAGCTGCTTTTTAAAGAAAGTCTTTCAGGATACTCATATACCTCTAACGTGGGGTCCACGGGAATTTTGGCTCAAAATCCTAGTTAGACAAGCTACTTCTTAATGACAGGTATTATTAGAAGGTGATTCAGTTTGTTTTAAGGAGAGTACAGGGATTACCCGAATCACGTGGGGATTTTCATCCGTGGTTCGGAACTTAGGGAAAACTTAGTCACTGACTCCAAGTAGAATAGTTTGATATTTATAAGTTTTATGGTTAATAAAAATCTGTGGCTTTCAGCAGAGAGCTTAACAGATAGATGTATTTTGGGTATTAAGTTTAAATAAAAATCTGTGGCTCCAGGTAGAGAGCTTCACAGATGGATTTATTTTGAGCTAAAGTCTTGGTTTGATAAGTTGTTTATTGATATTGGAATTGACAGAAGGTATTTAGTTTGTTTTATGAATTATTCTGCTAAAGGCCATATGGCTCGTTGATGCCGGCTAGTGAGGGTTTGTGGTTATTTTTGATATTTACCAAAAGAGGAAGCTCAGATTCCCTTAACATGGGCTCCACAGGAATTATGGGTTAATTTACTGATATGACAGATTACAAAGGCCTATCAGGCTCATTGTTTAACAATATTGTTTAGCTTACTTCCTTTTTTAAAACTGTTTAATCTTCATAATGGGTGTGACTTTCAGTCTTATGGTTATATTATTACTCTGGGAGAAAGTGCAAGATATAAGCCTTTCTCGCTACAGACTAAGGAGCACAATATTCTGGGAAAAAAGTTTTGTATTTGTATTTTTAAAACGTGTGATTAGGCTCTGGAAACCTCACAGAGTCATACTGATTAGACTTGAGAGAGGGAGCCTGCCTGAAAAACTAGATTCAAGAGAATCAAGCAAAAACATATCTCGATTCTAAACTTTTGTCTTGAGAGTTGTATTTTACAGATTGTGCCTACTTGGATTCCTGGTCTCAAGGACTTTCAACTGGGTCCAGTCAGGACACAGCTGGCTACAGCATTTGCTTCACTCTTGAGTTGTACAGTAATAATCTCATTTGGTAACCAAGTTAAAATCATATCTTTGCTTTGGTATAGAATTTGTTTATTAAAAAAGTTTAAAAGTACAAGATTTAGAGCCAGTCCTTCTAATCATGTCATTAAGAATACACTCGAAATGTAAATAAGAAACACTCAAGTTAAAAAAAAAAAAAGAATGTCTGAACTGATTACACATGTAAGTTAAGGGCCAAATAGCAAATTCATGGCTCTGCGTTTGTGAGAGTACTTTCAAGATAATATTTAAGATATAAAGACAACAGTCCAGATTACTATAGATAGCTGTTTTTCAAAAACATCAGAAACCCATAAAATATGAGATTTATCTTTTATTGAGACATATCTGCCCTTAATAGTTCGCCTTTGACAGATTTAATAAAGAAATTGAGCATCTCTACCTCCAGGAGAGGCAATACTTTGTGACTAGGGAGCCATTGGGCAGAACTGCCTGTTTCATCTGCAGGCTAATACAGTCAAAAAGGGACACACCTTATGCAGAATAGTTAAGTGATAATTTTGCCAAGCTAGAATTATCAGCCCTTCAAGATTTCTGAATTTCAAGAGTCTGTCAGATGATTTTGGGCCAGAAGGCTGAAGACTTTCTCTCACAAGTCTAACAGAGGACTGTGCTAGTGGAAATTTGTCTCTACAACCTCTCAGTTCTGGAAGCCATATTAGGCTTCTTACATGTATAGGTATTTGGTCATTCTCAGATTTCTGAGGGTTGAAGCCTGATTATAGTATCATAGCCTATCAGGCTGTTTAACTTTGAAAATACTTATTTTATTAGACACTTATTAGATAGTATACAAGCTAGTCAGGATATAACATATATTTTTAAGACTTTCTTAAGCTGGAATGGATAACTATATGTTCTGTTTAACTGATAAGGTGTTGGACTGGGTGTTAGATATGTTTTATGCTTTTAATTAAAAATGATAATAGTTGTATTCAGCTTATATTTGAGAGAAAAGGTTTTTTTTTAATTAGACAAAAACAGGTGAAATATGTGTTGATGACATCACACAGGTGAGGCAAGTACAAGGTAAAATGAGGTCTGTCATGGATGAGAAGGAAAGATGGGAGGGAGAAAAGTTTTAGGGAAGGGGAGCAGACCATAATGGAAGGAGGAGGGGTCTGTGGGGAAGCCAGGGTGAGAGAACATCTAAGCTGACATTAAGATTCTACTCTGTATTTATAGGTTGTTATAAATATTCTTGAGGGATGGATGTGTATAGGGCTTTCTATGTTTAGGTGGGCAATTACATCTTAACAGTTGAATCAGAGGTTATTGTGTTGTGTGTTCATTCTTGTGGAGAATTGAGTTTTGGAGAGTGTGGGGCAGCAGAGACGCTGGGCCTCCACGGAGTTGGGATGCATGTTTCTGGCAAGATCTTGGGGCACTGTGGTGCCAGATCTAGAGGGGGTAAAAGACAGCATTTTTTTTACTATTTTACAGCAACAGAATCACCCCAAAATAACTATTTTTAAACAGATCCACATTCCCCCTTGCCCTAATAACCTTTCCTTTCCAGTAGCTCTGGTGGGTGGCAGACTAGAATGGAGGTTAAAGTGCTTAGTAACCGATACTAAATTAGGGTTTGAAAAATAGAAGCCTACATCTTACTTTAGATTATACATAAATAATAAACAGTACATTGTAAAAACAGTTAACATTATGACAAAATTTTATGACTTCATAATTAGGTATTTTATGTCTTTCATGGATATCAGAAAAAATGAATGTGCATTTTTACACTCATTATAAAAAACATGAAAATAATTTCAAGCAATTATTTTCTATTGCACTACTTTGAAATAGTGAATAAGAAAGAAAGTAATGATTTCCAACTCTTTTATTTTATATTGCCCTATTCTTTTGTCTTTGTAGATGTGCCTGAATAAAATTGCAATTATTTCCCAATTTTATGGACACATTCACCTAAAACACTTCTAATATTATTTGACAGACTAATTCATATTGTTTGAAACTCTCAACATATAGTCACATGTGAATATCATTAATAACTAACTTTCTAACTATTCAAACTTAAGTGACTACTTTTATGTAAGTCTGGAGTGGGAAGAAAAAGGTATGGCTATTTCTTCCTCTGCTCACAATCACTGCTTTTCTTTTACACCCTAGATCTTTCCTTGTACTTGAGTTCTTCTCTTTTGAATTTTCTAAGGCAGGAATAAGAAGGAAAGAGAGGAGAGACATGTAATGGTTTGATTAGTCAACTAAAGTGAATATGAGTTTACTTTGACCTCTCACTGCTAGTGAAGGTGATTATTTAGCTGTAAACAAATAGTTAAATGTCAACCTGGGTGGAATTTGTGTATTGTTTAGAGAGTTTCTCTTCATATATGTCATCTTTGTGTAAATTAATAAAGAGTGCCTCTCCTTTGCAATGACAGCAGTGCCTGGTATTGGCACTATTGTGCTGCTAATCCAGCATATTGGCCAAAGATTTCATGATAGCAGTCACTGAGACAGACTTGATAGTGTGCACCTGGAATTCTGCTGTATCTATTCCCCTGGAGGCTGAGACACAGAAACAGCAAAATTAAAATTTCCAGGTAAGCCTAACATCCATGAGATACTGATTGAAGAGAGATAAAAAAAAGGTGGGAAATAAAAGAAAAACATACATAGTTAATGTTCCACTCTATGTGTCTGTCTAATGGGGGCTGCTAGTAGTGTCCTTTATGAGACAAAACTTGGAAAAAATATGTTGTTTTTCACAGTGACATCACCTGAGACAATCATATGTCTTAAATTTTTGAGCCTTCTAGGCCTGCGCATTGGCAGAACCATTGTCCCTTTTGCAGGAGATACACAAGAAATAGGCCCAGATAACAATCACCTGAATTACTTTATGGGTTGAGAGTGAAGTGTTAATATCATTGTCTGTCACAGATGCAACAAAAGAAGTCATACACTACACCATGATTCAGTATGGACATGACTTTTCCTGCTTATTCATATCAACAGAAGTGAAGCATAAAGGTTGAGGAATTATTTATTGAATGTATAGTGTTATTATTTAAAAATGGCCTAGCAATTTGCAGGTAGAGGATGATAACATCGCAGCTATGTCTCCTGAGTTATTCAGAAATGACTTAGTAAAATTCCATTTGCTTAAAAATGTAAATGTTTGTAGGTAAAATGGCAGCACACCACAGAAAATGCACTGTTTAGAGAATTTTAAGATTTTTTGAATGATTTGTTTAAAATCATTTCACCCAGTGATATATTACTAATTTAAGTGATCATTAACCCCTTTACAGTAAGAGATGAGTTAATAGATGATTTAAAAATTTTACCAGACATAGGAAAGTATTTTAAGTATTTATTGCAATATAATATGCAGTAGATTAGTATGTGTTAAATATATCATTCACTGCAGAATCAGTTTATCTTTTTAAGACATTTTTTTGAAATGCACAATAGATCATACATATTTAAAATTACTGTACATTTCATGTTTGTATTTGGTATATTGTAGTTCTAGCTGTGTTGGAAAATGAATACCAACTACTATCTTAAGAAAAACTAAGGGAAAAAAGTGATTTATCTACTAAACTGAAATTTTAGCCAATTAACACTCCTCCTTACTATGTTTTGATTTTCTGAAGACAGTCCATTTGCATTCCATACTTATAAGAAGACTCACAAATTCACAGCCATGTCTGTAAATTCTAGACATGGTTAATATTTGTTTATATTATCACAATTTTTTATTCCATGTTCTATTTTTTTTGCTGCCAATGATATACCATAATAAATAAAAGAACAATCAAAATGATATTTTACAGCTACTAAAAAGCAATGGTTTTTCCATCAGGACTCAGAAAAATGAGGTCTTCAGGCAAAAGACAGAAATGTAAATAAATGGGTTTGGCAAGCAGTATGTGTCTTGACTTTTCTTCTATATCCAGGTCAGATGTTCTGACCTTTCTTGTCAGTGATAGCAAAAGTATTGTTTCAATGATATCAATGTTTCTCTTCGATAGTTCTTGACAAATGAAAATTTCTTCTCTCATCTACAATGTGAAAGACATATTTACTTCATAAGCTATGAAGAAGGGATTTTATTTTCTGTACATACATGGGAATTTAAGAGCAATTGTCAATTTCTACAGAATGGGTTTAAGGCTTCTGATATTCTGCCTTGAATGGAAGGAGAGAATCTAGTGCTAAAAATGTCACTTGAAAAAGTCTAAATGATGGGTACAATGAGACAGACTGTTATTCAGAAAGTGTCTGTGATTATGTAATACTGTACATGGCATAAAGATCAAGAATGAGTCAACTTCTACTTAAGGGAAAGATGAAAGAAAATTTTTAAAAATCTACAATTATCTGTTTAATATATTAAAATTGTGCGTGTGTGTGTTTTCAATGTTTGGTGTATAAATATCTACATGTTTGTTCAGTGCCTGAGGCTAGAGAATATCAGAGGTTCTCTCTATTTTCACCCTATCCCCTTGTAAGGGGCTCACTAAATCTGAAGCTCGTACTCTCAGTTATTGGACAATCCCGAGAGCTTATGGAGTGAGTTTCTCTAAACTACTGATGCAGGAGTTAGAATGATCATTACTATTTACATTGGTGCTCAAAGCAAAAGATCAGACTTCAAGATAGCATGACAAGCTCTTTCAAAACTCAGACATTTCTACAATTCCAGAATACTTAATTTTGTTTTTAATTGTTAAAATACAGTGTTACTTGATATTCCTTGTAGCCACATTTTATTTCTTTTGTTTATTCTTCTGTTTATTATTATCAAATGATTTTATACATATATTCAGATTACCATATAGTCTCATCATTTAATTTTATAATATAATTTAACTTTAATGTTTAATTTATTCTTTGCATTAATAAAGCACCTGTCATTTTCAGCAATGACAGATGTTATATAATTTTTCATTCACAATGTCATTGTGCACATTACATTAGCCTTTAATTACGTGTATTCTCATGCTATGTTTGATTTCAATGCTACATTACACTTTAAGATATAATTGGGAAATTAATGTAAAATGTTTGCTTAATTATAGTTCTGGTGATAACTTATACACACATATATGCATATGTATTAAATTACTGTGTATGGTTATGGTACACAAATTATTATAAATCATTATTGTAGGATGACATACAGGCGAAAGCAGGTGCAAGATAAAGTAAGGCCTGTCAAGCCTGTCATTGGACCAGAAGGAAGAATGGGCAGGAGAAAAGTTTTAGAGAAGGAGGAGACTGGAGCGAGGTGGAGAAGCAGCAGAGAGAACATGGAGGCTGATGTTAAGATTCTTCTCTGCGCATTTACAGGCTGTTATGAATGTTCTTAATGGATGGATGTGTACATGGCTTTGTATGTTTAGGTGAGCAATTATATCTTATTAATTGGATCATAGGTTATTGTGTTGTGTGTTCTTTCACGTGGCGATTTAAGTTTAAGAGAGTATTTGGCAGCCAGAGACACTAAGCTGGGATGTATATTTCTGGCATGTTGGCAACCTGCCTTGGGAACTAGATGGGTATAGAGATTGCTGCCAGACTCAGAGAGAAGCCAGTGGCAATGTGCTATGGGATGAAGAGAGCGGGTGAGACGCTTTGCTAAGTGATATGAAGATATCTACCAGATACCTTGGGGCACTATGGTGCCGAATCTAGTGCGGGGTAATAGAAAGCTTTTTTTATAATTTACAGCAACACATTTTAAATTATATTAGAATTAATTTCACATACCATTTATTTTTAGGTCAATTTAAAAATCTAATTTTCCCTATAATGAGACTCGAACTCTTATTTCTGTCAAAGACCAGCTATAATATCTAGAGTAAACTGAGGTGTGACATAGTCAGTAATTGATCACTAGGCAGACTTTTCATTGAGGGAACAAATCTTGAATCTTTGGGACTGGTTACATTTTATCAATTAGTAAGGACATGAATTTCTTGAGGACAATAAGTCAAGCAATGTTCCATGAGAACATAAGTCTTCAGGACACTTGTTTCTAATAGTTCTGACTCTCTGAAACATACCCATCATAATTTTGTTAACTGATGTGTGCTATATTCCATGATTTCTAAAGCCATTTGCTATTCTTTCTGTGTGTCCCTCTACAAATTATCTTATTATAAAGATATAAAGTTTTAATTACATAAACTACATATGTATGAATATATTTTTATGCTTTTTCTCATTGTATAACTTTGCCTATATGCCATTCTCCTTATCATTATTGTATGCTGTTTCTAATTTTTGTAATGATTAGATTTTTTTTTCTATTTCCTTCTTATACTTGACATTTGAATATTTTAATTATTTATTTGTTTTGTTCTGATTGTTCTACTTTTGACATTGTCTCATAAAGACAAAACGGTCATTTAAAACAGTATTGTGTTACCAATTATAATATGATTATTCTTTAAATATTTTTGTCCAGGATGTTCCTATGTTCCTTTATATAATTCAAAGGTCATTGTTTTATTTCAGTTATTGTTAGATTAAATTTTCTTTCTTTCTTTCTTTCTTTCTTTCTTTCTTTCTCTTTCTTTCTTTCTTTCTTTCTTTCTTTCTTTCTTTCTTTCTTTCTTCCTTCCTTTCTTTCTTCCTGCAACTGGTAGCAAATGTAAATTTAGCCTGGGTTCATTTTCTTCTTTGTTTGTTTAACTGGGATATTCTTTCATTTACAGTTAATACACTGTCTTAGTATACCTATTGCTGTGAAGAGACACAAAACCATGGCATTCCTTTATGAACAAAAACATTTAATTGAGGGTGCCTTAAATATCAGAAAGTTTCTCCCAATATCATTATGATAGGAAACATGGAAGAATTCAGGCAGATATGGTGCTGGAAAGGTAGCTGAGAGTTCTATACCCAGACTGGCAGATGGCAGGAGAGAATGCCACAATGGGTATGAATTAAGTATCTGAGAATTAAAAGACAGCCCAATGTTACACATAACTTAGAGAGAATATTAAATGCTGCAAGGAAAAACAGCCCAAGTAACATAAAAAGGCAGATCTATCAAAATTACACCTGACTGCTCAACAGAGATTTTAAAAGCCAGAAAATCCTGGACAGATGCCTTGCAGACCCTAAGAGAATACAGATCCCAGCCCAGACTACTAATATTGAGAACAAACTTTCAATCATCAGAGATGAAGAAACCATGACATTCCATGACAGAAACAAATTTAAATATTATTTCCTACAAATGCAGCCCCACAAAGGATACTAAATAGAAAACTGCAATACAAGGAGGGTAATGACACCACAGAAAACAAAATAAATTAGTCATTTCACAGCAAAAAACCAAATAAGAGAAATACACACACTCACACACATAAACACACAGTAACATACCCCCCAGCATCAAAATAACAGGAAGTACCAATAATTGATAATTAATATTTCTCAACGTCATTGGACTCAAATCACTAATAAAAAGATACAAATTAACAAAGTGGATATAAAAACAGGATCCATCATTCTGCTGCATACAAGAAACACATCTCTGAATCAAATTTAGACACTACCTCAGAATAAAGGGATGAAAGAAGGTTTTAATAAAAAGAATTAGGAAAGGACACTACATACTCATCAAATAAAAATACCTACCAAGATGACATCTCAATTCATAAAATCTATGCCTCAAATGCAATGGCACGTGCATTCATAAAAGAAATAATACTAAAGCTCAAATCATACATTGAACCCTAGACATTAGTAGCGGGGGACTTGGACCCATATCCTGTGGGGGAGACAGTTGGACTCTCAGAAGTGCAGAAAATCCTGATAGCTCAGGGAAGACCACCACTTCTGCTCAAATCACTGGATCGTGAGATACCTGCCTAGAGCCCTCTGGACACAGGAACCTAGAAGAAGTCAAGGACAGGAACCTTCATGTCTCTGTCTACATCTAGAGCTGAAAGCCAGTCTCCAAGAGCCCTGACACACCTGCGAGCAGAGGTAAGACCACCACTTCTCTCCACAGCAGCAGCCTGGAGTCCTCAGGACACAGGAACCCAGGAGTAGTCTGGGACAGGATTCTTCCTCTGGTTTCTGCCTGCACCCAGAGCTGAACCTGCAAAACAGCTGTCTGTACCCAGATCACAGTGGGAGAAATCTGATATCCAGGAGTATTAAGACACAAGCTTACAGGAGCTTCATGCCACTGTCAGAGATAGCATAACCAGATAAGACCAGAGACAAGCCAATGGCAAGAGTCAAAAACAAGAATCTAAGCAACAGGAACCAAGACTACTTGGCACCATCAGAGCCCTGTTCTCCCACCAAACCAAATACTGGATATTCCAACACACTGGAAAAGCAAGATTTGGATTGAAAATCTCATCACCATGAGGATGATAGAGGAAATTAAGAAGGTCATAAATAACTCCCTTAAAGAAATACAGGACAACACAAGTAAATGAGCAGAAGCCCTTAAAGAAGAAAAACAAAAATCCCTTAAAAAAATTACAGGAAGGGGTTTGGGGTTTTAGCTCAGCGGTAGAGCGCTTGCCTAGCAAGCGCAAGGCCCTGGGTTCGATCCCCAGCTCCGAAAAAAAAAAAGAAAGAAAGAAAAAAGAAAAAAGAAAAAAATTACAGGAAAGCACAGGCAAACAGGTGAAAGAATTGAACAAAATCATCCATGATCTAAAAATGGAAAGAGAAATAATAAAGAAATCACAAAGGACAATAATCCTGGAAATAGGAAGCCTAGGAAAGACATCAGGAGTTATAGACGCAAACATCACCAATAGAATGCAAGAGATAGAAGAGAGAATCTCAGTGGCAAAAGATACCATAAAAATATTGACACAACCATCAAAGAAAATGTAAACCACAAAAGCCCCTAACCCAAAACATCCAGGAAATTCAGGGCACAATGAGAGGATCAAACCTAAGGATAATAGGTATAGAAGAGAGCAAAGACTCCCCACTTGAAAGGCCAGGAAATATCTTCGACAAAATTATAGGAAAAAACTTCCCTAACCTAAAGGAAGAGAAGCCCATAAACATATGAGAAGCGTACAGAAGTCCAAATAGATTGGACCAGAAAAGAAATTTCTCCCATCACCTAATATTCAAAACACCAAATTAATTAAACAAAGAGAATTTAAAAGCAGCAAGGGAAAAATGTCAAATCACATGTAAAGGCATATTTATCAGAATTACACCAGACTTCCCACTAGAGACAATGAAAGGCAGAAGACAGTGAGCAGATGTCATACAAACACTAAGAAAACACAGATGCCATCCCAGACTATTATCTTCAGAAAAACTCTCAATTATCATTGGTGGAAAAACCAAGATATTCCATGACAAAACCAAATTCACACAATAACTTTCCACAGATTTACAAAGGATAATAACTGGAAAATTACAACACAAGGGGAGAAACTCCACTTTAAAAAAAAGAAAAAGCAAGAAAGTCATCTTCTTGCAACAAACCCAAAAGAAGAGAGACACAAAACCACAATTTCACCTCTAATGACAAAAAAGCAGGAAACAACAATCACTATACCTTATTACCCCTTAGTATCAATAGACTCAATTCCCCAATAAAAAGATATTGATTAACAGACTGTATGCTTAAATAGGACTGAGTATATTGCTGCATATAGGAAACACAACTCAGTGACAATGCCAGACACTACCTCAGTGTAAAAGGTTGGAAGACACTTTTCCAAGAAAATGGTCCCAAGAAACAAACTTAAGTAGTCATTCTAATATCAAATAAAATTGACATTCAACAAAAAGTTATCAAAAAAGGTAAATACACTTCATATTCATAAAAGAGAAAATCCACCAGGATGAACTCTTAATCCTGAATATTTGCTCCAAATGCAAGGGTAGCTACATTCATAAAGGAAACCTTACTAAGGATCAAATCACACATTGCAACTCACGCAATAATAGCAGGAGACTTCAATACCCCAATCTCATCAATGGACAGATCATGGAAATAGAAACCAAAGAGAGACACAGAGAAACTAATAGAAGTTATGAACCAAATGGATTTAACAGATATCTATAGAACATTTCATCCTAAAACAAAAGAATATACCTTTTTCTCAGGACCTCATGATTCCTTCTGCAAAACTGGCTATATAATCATTCAAAAAGCAGGCCTTAACAGTACAAGAAGATTGGCATAACCAAATGAATCTTATCAGATCACCATGGACTAAGGCTGGTCTTCAATAACAAACAAACAACAACAAAAAAAAAGACAAAAAAGACAAAAAACCCACATACAGATGAAAGTTAAACAATGATCTAGTTAAGGAAAAAATAAAGAAATTAAAGACTTTTTAGAATGTAATGGAAATGAAGGCACAACATACCGAAACTTATGGGACACAATGAAAGCTATGCTAAGAGGAAAACACATAGCTCTGAGTACATACAAAAAAGAAACTGGAGAGAGCATACAGTAGCAGTTTGACAGCACACTTAAAAGCTCTAGAACAGAAGGAAGCAAATACGCCCAAGAGGAGTATAATAATCAAATTATATAAGCAAGAAATAATCAAATTCTGGGCTGAAATCAACCAAGTAGAAACCAAATGAACTATACATACAAGCAACAAAACCAGGAGCTGGTTCTTTGAGAAAATCAACAAGATAGATAAATCATTATCCAGACTAACCAGAGGGCACAATGACAGTATCAAAATTAACAAAATCAGAAAGAAAAAGGGAGACATAACAACAGAATCTGAGAAAAATAAAAAAAAATCATTAGAAGCTACTACCAAAGCCTATGTTCAACAAAACTGGACAATCTGGATGAAATGGTCAATTTTCTAGAGCGATACCAGGTACTAAAGTTAAGTCAGTATCAGATAAACCATCTAAACAGTCCCATAAGTCCTAAAGTAATAGAAGCAGGAATTAAAATTCTCCCAACCAAAAAAAAAAAAATATCCAGGACCAGATGGGTTTAGTACAGAATTCCTTCAGAATTTCATAGAAGACCTGTTATCAGTACTATCCAAACTCTTCCACAAAATAGAAACATGAGGAACACTACCCAATTCCTTCTGTAAAACCACAATTATACTTAATTGAGACAAAGACACTACAAAGAAAGAGAACTTCAGACCAATTTCAATTATATATATATATATATATATATATATATATATATATCGATGCAAAAATACTCAATAAAATTCTAACAAACCGAATCCAAGAACACATCAAATGATCATCCATCTTGATCAAGTAGACTTCATCCCAGGGATGCAGGGTTTGTTCAATATACTGAAGTCTATCAACATAATCCACAATGTGAACAAACTCAAAGACAAAAACCACATGATCATCTCATTATAAGCTGAGAAAGCATTTGACAAATTTCAACATCCCTTCATGTTAAAAGTCTTAGAAAGATCAGGAATTCGAGGTCCATACCTAAACATAGTAAAAGCAATATACAGCAAACCAGTAGTCAACATCAAACTAAATTGAGAGAAACTTGAAACAATCCCATTAAAATCAAGAACTAGAAAAGGCTGCCCATTCTCTCCCTACTTATTCAATTATAGTATTTCAAAGTCCCAGCCGTAACAATCAGACAACAAAAGGAGATCAAAGTAATACAAATTGGAAATGAAGAAGTCAAAATATTACTATTTGCAGATGATATGATAGTATATTAAGTGACCATAAAAGTTCCACCAAAGAATTCCTAAACCTAATAAACAGCTTCAGCCATATGGCTGGATATAAAATTAACTCAAACACATCAGTAGCCTTCCTCTACTCAAAGGATAAACTGTCTGAGAAAGAAATTAGGGAAATGACACCCTTCTCAATAGTCACAAACAATATAAAACATCTTGGTGGGACTCTAATCAAGCAGGTGAAAAATTTATATGACAAGAACTTCAAGTCTCTGAAGAAATAAATTGAAGAATATCTCAGAAGATGAAAAGATATACCTTGCTCATGGATTGGCAGGATAAATATAGTAACAATGGCTATTTTGCCAAAAGCCATCTACAGATTCAATGTAATACCTCCAAAAATTCCAACTCAATTCTTCATAGAGATAGAAAGAACAATTTGCAAATTCATTTGGAATAACAAAAAACCCAGGATAGATAAAACTATCCTCAACAATAAAAGAACTTCTGGGAGCATCACCATCCCTGACCTCAAGCTGTATTACAGAACAATAGTGATAAAAATTATATGGTATTGGTACAGAGACAGGCAGGTAGACCAATGGAATAGAACTGAAGAATCAGAAGTGAACCCACATACCTATGGTCACTTGGTCTGACAAAGGATCTAAAATCATCCAGTGGAAAAAGATAGCATTTTCAACATATGATGCTGGTTAACTGGAGATCAGTATGTACAAGAATGCAAATCGATCAATTTTTATTGCCCTGTATAAAGCTCCAATCCAAGCGGATAAAGGACCCCTACATAAAACCAGATACACTCAAACTAATAGAAGAAAAAGTGTGTGTGTGTGTGTGTGTGTGTGTGTGTGTGTGTGTGTGTGTGTGTGTGTGTGTGTGTGTGAGAGGAACCTTGAACACATGGACACTGGGGAAATATTTATGAGCAGAACACCAATGGCTGATGATCTAAGATCATGAATTGACAAATGGGACCTCATAAAATTGCAAAGCTTCTGTAAGGCAAAGGACACTGTCATTAGTAGAAAATGGCAGCCAACAGATTGAAAAGATCTTTACCAATCCTACATCTGATAGAGGGCTAATATTCAATAAATACAAAGAACACAAACAAGTTGTGGGTTTGTGAGACCTGGGCCTACACCTCTGTTCCCTGCTGGGGATCAGCCTGTGGTTCTTGTGCTTTTCTGATTTTTAAAGGCCTTATTCCTGATTCCTTTGCTTATGGATGATTTGCTCAAAGGGCATTAGAGGGGTTTTAAGAGAGAATCCCTAGAACGATCTAGAGTCTGAAGAAAGGGAGGAGAAGGTAAGGCTCAGGCAGAACTTTATAGTAGTAAGAGAAAGACAGAGGGATGAAGGGATAGAAGAACAGGTTTTTTTTGGCAGAGGTGAGAAGGAGATGTTTGTAGGAAGGTGGGATTTACAAGGACAGGATTTGGAAACTAGCATCACCGGTCAGAGATGGTTGGTTGACTTCCTTTCCAAAGGTGTTTACTAGTTGGTACCCCAGGAAAAGTGATTGCAGTTAGTTTAGGATTGGAAAGATGCTGGAGTTTTACCCTGCTAAATACAGCTATCCTATAAGGTGACTACATTAATGCTATTTCACAGATAATCCCTTAGGAATTTACAAAGGTTTAGTAGGATAAGTGCACATTTGTGGTAGAGTCACAATGCACAAACCTGCCCAGCTCTGAAAGGCAGACAGGTTTTAGTGCAAAGGAACATTTTCAGTAGCTTTGCCTAATGCTAATGAAGAATTAAAATTTCAAAAAGTTAGGACGTGCCTGAGAGGGTGTTAGAGATAGGACCTGCCGGACCAACTATCAGCCCCAAGGACATTGACCATCCATAGCCACCCCCTCCCCTTCCTTCACCCCCCCTGAGTGAGATGAGCCACCCTACCTGCCTGCCGAGCTGCTAGAGAGCACGTACACCTTGATGATGTAATTTCGCGCCGAAAGTAACTGTGCACCATTTGAATTGGCCAATCATGTGTAACCGCGCGAATGCCCCTATATAAACCCCCGAGTTTGGAAGCTCGGGGTCGATTCCTCTGTCTCCTGTGTGGGATACGTGTCGATGCGGGATCCCGCTAAGACCCGGGATCTCGTTAATAAAAGCTACCTCCTGCTGTTACATCAAGATGGCTACTCGTGATTCCTGGGGGCACCCTATCCCTCGATCGGAGGCTTGGCTCCCCATTTAGGATTACGCTCTTTCACTAACATTTTTTTCAAACCACGTATTTGGAATGTGAGCTTGTCCTAGGATTGTTGCATGATGGGGAAATGTAAGTATATTGTGTACTCAATATTTACTGTGTTTGAGGGGAGTTAATTAAGAGAGTACTCTGGGGACAGAGGCAGGGAAGGCTAAATTTCAGCCAAGCATTAGCTACTGAGGCTACTTCCTTTTTGTTATCATAACAAGATTTCTGACTGTTGGGGGCTGGGGGTGTGGGGAGGCAACAAGATAGATATTTACTGACTCCAGGAAAAAACAGAATGGAGAAGGGTCTGTAGATGAATACATTGTAGCAAGGATGCAATAGGGGGCACCTTCTTCTTCCAGTAGGCTTTGCCACTTACAGACAGCAAGGAAGACAGAGCTGATTTTGTCAAATGGGGACCCTAAAAGAGGTTTGTTGGGGTCAGAAAGAGGGGAGTTAAGAGAGGCAGAGAGCTCTCATAGTGACTGGCCAGATCTGATTCCCTTTATCCCTAACGGAGTTGGGGAATTAAGGATAACTGATAAATTGAGCCAGGCATGGTGATTTTAATCCCAGCACTGGGGAGGCAGAGACAGGTGGATCTCTTGAGTTCCAGGCTACCATGGTCTACAAAACAAGTTCCAGGACAGCCAGGGCTACATAGAGGAATCCTATCTCAAAACCAAACCAAACCAAACTAAATCAAAGCAAACCAAACCAATAACAGAGTAACTGATCAGTGAGCTTGCCTGCGGCAGAGGCAGCAAATATGAGTCAAGAAGCCTACATCTTTCCAGCTGTGGGTGGCCTCTGGCTGCAGGATGAGGTACCGTGACCTCCATGAGACACTGCCTAGGATGCACTGCCATCGTGGGAAGCATGAGCAAAGGAGGGCTCAAACTCCTGATTTCAGCTATTTCTTAATCTACTGATGATGAAGACTTTCACTTCGGCCCATAAAGCCTAAGAGTCCTTAAGTTGTTCGAATCAATAATTGTGATATTTAGTCAGCTCAGAATGATCAATGTGTATTCTTTTTGTTCTTCTAAGTCTTAAACTATTTGAGAACCAAAGCAATTCCTTCCTGATATCCTCAGGGAATATTCCGGGGTGTCTTGTTCTGCCCAGGTTTGTCTCTTTTCCAGAACATCCCACTCTATAGATTGACTGGGGCCTCGTTATGTAGCTCTGGCTGGCCCAGAACTGAGAGATCACTTGCCTATTCACAACTTCTTGTTAGAAACATACAGTACTTTCCCTATATGTACAAGCACTCATCAATTCTCTCTAAGAATCTTTGGAATCAATTCTTTTGTCTAATATAATAACCATCTTTGTCTCAGACAAAGATGCTTGCTGACATTCAATTTTTACCTCTGCCTTTACAAACCTAAATATCTTACCTTCTGCCTCATATCTTCAGTAGGTTTTTCATGCTTTTGCAATGAAGCCCTAAATTCAATAAGCTTCGAATAAATCAGGCCCTGCCTTCTTTGCCCATATCCCACCCCCTCACAGTCCCCTTTGTCCTGTAAGCCATGAGGTCGCTTCTTGCCTCAGTTAACACAGAAACTGTTCTTGATGCACCATGCCCTTCTATTTTGCACCTTGATTATCCTAAATATTCAGGTATTTTTCTTTGTCTTTTTTGGCCCACCTCTCCCATGGGGTACGTTTTCTCAGCAGTATGTATTTTTTCTGTTTTTATTATTACTTTAAAACTATGTAGAATGGGTGAAAATAGCTACCTGGCTGCTAGATTGTAAGCTCATAAGGGCAGAAACCTCATTCATTTCCCATTACCGAGCACATAGCTGCTGTTCAATAAATATGACTAAAGAAAAAAATGAGGTACGGAGCTTAAAAAGAAAACTCAGCTGAGGAAGATTGAATGTCTGAGAAGTACCTAAAGAAATGTTCAACATCCTTAGTCATCAGGGAAATGCAAATCAAAACAGCCCTGAGATTCCATCTCACACCAGTCAGAATGGCTAACATCAAAAACTAGGGTGACAACAGGTGCTGACAAGGATACATCGAAAGATGAACACTCCTCCATTGTTGCTGGGATTGCAAACTGGTACAACCACTCTGGAAATCAATCTGGAGGTTCATCAGAAAATTGGACATAGTACTTCCTGAGGACCCAGCTATACCATTCTTAGGCATATACCCAAAATCTGCTCTAACATATAACAAGGACACATGCTCCACTATGTTCATTACAGTCTTATTTATAATACTCAGAAGCTGGAAAGAACCCAGATGTCCTTCAAGAGAGGAATAGATACAGAAAATGTGGTACATCTACACAATAGAGTACTACTCAGCTATCAAAAACAATGACTTTATGAAACTCATAGGCAAATGGATGGAACTAGAAAATGTCATCCTGAGTGAGGTAACTCACTCACAAAAAAAGCAGACATTGTTTGCACTCAACTGATAAGTAGATATTTGTCCAAAACCTCAAACTACTGAAGATACAATCTTCAGTATCTGGTCAAGAAGGATGATCAGAGTGTGGATACTTCAGTACTTCTTATAAGGGGGAACAAAAATATTCATAGGAGTAGCTATGAAGGCAAAGTTTAGAGCAGAGACTGAAGGAATGGCCATTCAGAGACTGCCCCACCTGGGGATCCAGTCCATATACATACAGCCACCAAACCCAGACAATATTGCTGATGCCAAGAAGTGCATGCTGACAGGAGCCTGATATAGCTGTCTCCTGAGAGGTTCTGCCAGAGCATGACAAATATAGAGTCAAATGCTAGCAGCCAACCATTGAACTGAAAACTGGGTCCCCATCAGAGGAGTTAGAGAAAGGATTGGGTGAGTTGAAGTGGTTTGCATAACCCCATAAACACAATAAAACCAACCAACCTGAGCTCCCAGGGATTAAACCATCACCCAAAGAGTACAGGTGGACAGAGCCATGGCTCCATCTGCATATGTATGAGAGGATGGCCTTGTTGGGCATCAGAAAGAGGAGAAGTCCTTGGTCCTGCCAAGGCTGGATTCCCCAGTGTAGGGAAATATGGTGGGGCGGCAGGAATGGATGTGTTGTTGGGCAGGGAATACCATCATAGAAGTAGGGGGATGGGGGATGGGGGATGGGATCGTGGGTTTTTGGACTGGAAACTGGGAAAGGGGATAATCAAATGTAAATTAAAATATATCCAGTAAAAGAAGAGTGGTAAGCAGAAAAAAAACAAAAGAATTGAAAACAAAACAAAACAAAACAAAGATATTGGGGAACTGCAATGTCCTACTCTAACCAATGGACTGGTCAACAAAAGAGAAACAATGAAAGTAGTAGAAGTTATGAACCAAATGGATATTTCAGATATCTACAATATATGCATTAGCAGAGGGTAAGACTTTGTCTTACAAGATATTTATGATTGTTGTACAATAAAAAGTTTATTTATCAAAGTCTATGTTACTATGCTACTGTAACTGACCTGTCTTTTTTTTTCCTCTGAGACGAGAAACTACAGTCTCTGGCATTTAGCACCTCTTCCTAAAACAGAAAAGGATTAAGTAAATAGCCTTCTCAGCAGGAAATACTGGGCTCTAACTTTCATCCTACTAGTCCAGGTCAAGAAAGACAAAGGGACACTTTGAAAAGTGATTGCAGCATTTATTACTGTTTTAAAAAGTTTCCTAAGCAAAGAAGTGCAGGCTGACAGGAACCGGATGTAGATCTCTCCTGAGAGACACAGCCAGAATATGGCAAATACATAGGCGAATGCCAGCAGCAAACCACTGAACTGAGAATGGAACGCCCATTGAAGGAATCAGAGAAAGGACTGAAAGAGCTTGAAGGGGCTGGAGACCCCATATGAACAACAATGCCAACCAACCAGAGCTTCCAGGGACTAAGCCACTACCCAAGGACTATACATGGACTGACCCTGGACTCCAACCTCATAGGTAGCAATGAATAGCCTAGTAAGAGCACCAGTGGAAGGGGAAGCCCTTGGTCCTGCTAAGACTGAACCCCCAGTGAACGTGATTGTTGGGGGGAGGGCGGCAATGGGGGGAGGATGGGGAGGGGAACACGCATAGAGAAGGGGAGGGGGAGGGATTAGGGGGATGTTTGCCCGGAAACCGGGAAAGGGGATAACAATCGAAATGTAAATAAGAAATACCCAAGTTAATAAGGATGGAAGGAAAAAAAAAGTTTCCTATGAAAGCTATCTAAGGGGAAAGTGGAAAGATCCTAAGTCGGGAAAGGGAAAAATTCTTCTAAGTGGGGAAAAGGAAAATTTTTCTACTCTAAGTGAGGAAAGTAAAAAAAAATTCTCCGAAGGGAAAAAAGTTCTATTTCTTTTCTCATCTGTTTGTCCACAGTACTTACACAACTTTCAGA
Source organism: Rattus rattus (assembly GCF_011064425.1). Lineage (NCBI taxonomy): Eukaryota > Metazoa > Chordata > Mammalia > Rodentia > Muridae > Rattus > Rattus rattus. The sequence continues at coordinate 125,935,331 of NC_046157.1, forward strand.
AAACATGATTACATGTTACAAAGTTCATCATAAGTTCCCACAAAAAATCAAATCATAAATTGAAATAGAAGTTTACAACAGAGAATGTTTACATGCAAATCCATCAGGAGTAATTATCTGGCTAAACATCCATCACCTGTCTCAGCTCCACAGGTTCACTGAAGTTTTAAAACGATAACAAGTTATTAGTGAAGTTTTGTATAGATAAACCCAGTCAATATTTTATCTTCTGTCCGAGCACCTATAATACATTGTTAATTCCCCTTTTATGACCTTTGGTTAATTGTTTGACAATCCTTGGTATGGGCTCTGAGTAGCAGAAATTCTAGTTACCATCTAAGAACAATTAACTGGTGACACTTTGGAGGCTGGTAGAGTTCTTATTGCAGTTTGACTATCAGAAAAGGACCTAATTGCAGTCCCACTCTCAAAGAGCTTAATAATCACTGATACAATTTTAGGAATTCTTCCAGGATTATCATTAAGACTTAAGAAGTCATCTATTTGTCTATATAGCATTGTTACAAGACAGTACAGATTTGTAGATCTGCAGAGATCTGCTCCAATGGGTGGGTTAATTACTTAATGATTGTTATATATGTTTAATAATACCGGAAAAAGCATCCTAATAACAGGAATCTTTCCTAAAATGAATTCCCTTACAGTCTTGCCTGATAAGGGCGAACCTGTTGCAGATTATATAATAATCGAAGCAGGCCATCTCAGGGAGATCACCTGCTAGTTAATAGCTTGTCTCATTATGGCTCCTGACACAGAATGCCAGTGGCTCTGGCTTTAAGATCAATATTTGATATATGGAACTTTATAAAACTAAAAAGCTTCTGTAAGACAAAGGACACTGTTAATAGGAAAAAAACAGCACCCTACATATTAGGAAATAATCTTTACTATCCCTATAATTACCAGAGGGCTATTATCCAAAATTTATAAAGAACTCATGAATTTAGACTCCAAATAACCTAAAATTCAATTAAAAAATGGGGTACAGAGCTAAACAGAGATTTCTCAATAGAGAAATCTCCAATGGTCGAGAAACAAAGACATTTTCAGCATTCTAAATCATCAGGGAAATGCAAATGAAAACAACTCTGAGATTCAAATTACACAAATCAGAATGAGTAAAATCAAAATTTCAAGTGATAGCATGTACTGGCAAGGATGTGGAGAAAGATGAATGCTACACCATTACTGGTTGGATAGCCACATATACCACCTCTCTGGAATTCAATCTGGTAGTTTCTTGAAAATTGGAAACCGTTTTACCAGATACATTGCTCCTGGATATGTACCCAAAAATGCTCCACCATACCACAAGGACATGTGCTCTACTGTGGTCATAGCAGCTTCGTTTGTAGTAGCCAGAAACTGGAAACAACCTAGATGCTGTTCAACCAATACATGGATACAGAAATATGGTTAATTTACAAAATGGAATGCTATTCAGCTATTAAAAACAAGGATATCACATTTTTCTGGAAAATGTATGGAACTATAAAATAACCTGCTGAGTGAGGTAACCCACACCCACTCACTGATAAGTGGATATTAGTCATAAAGCACAGAATATGTATCATATGTCCCACAGACCCAAAGAAGTTAGACCCAAGTGAGGATGCTTCACTCTTGCTTAGTGGTGGGAATAAAATGTCCATAGGAGGCAGGTGGAACTGGGCAGGAGAGGGGAGTGGGAGGAAAATGAGGAAAGGGTAGGAGCAGGTGTTTGGAGAGACTGATAAGAGGGCCAGAGGGCCAGGGGAATGAATGAAAATCTTCAACTGCTGAGGTATGTGGTATGTGAAGAATCTCTAGGAACTACCAGAGACCTAGGGTGGGAAATTCCAAGGAGTCGATGCAAGTGACCTTATATGGAACCCGAAGTTGCCACCTCCTAAAGTCAGGCAGGACTCCCAGTGGAGGGATAAGGACACCAACACAGCTACAAAACGGTCACCCAAAATGTGACCTATCTAAAAATATTTCAGTGATAAAGGTGAAGAAGGGACTGAAGGAATGACCAACCAATAACTGGCTCAACTTGAGACTCATCCCATGTGCCAACACCAATCCTTGACACTATTAGTGATACTATATTATGCTTGCAGACAGGAACCTAGGATAACTGTCATCTATGAGTCTCTACCCAGCAGCAGACTGAAACAGTTGCAGATACCCTCAACCAAATAATGTATGGAGTTCAGCATTCCTCTGGAAAAGTTGGGGAAGTGTTGAAGGCCCTGAAGGGAACATGAACAGAGTCAACTCACCTGAACCTGTGAGAACTCTCAGAGACTGAGTCACCAACTGTTGGAGACATCCCACATTAAGCTCGAGATGCCTGGGACACTTGATGACAAGGTAAAAAAAAATGTTGGGGATACCGTGTTTCAAAGGCAAAGTTATGGCCTCTTGTGGGTCCTGTATGAGTACTGAGAGACTCCAAGGCCTGCTTCTTTGCTGCAAGTACCTCATGATGTCATTTCTACAACTATTAGTACTTATAATTCTACTTATCTATTTACTGTTCTTTCTCTTTCCTCCTTCCTTGATTAAACCAATATTTGGTGACCTGGCAAGACCTAGTAGGAACCGGCTTGATATCCAGAATGGGATGTTACCAAAAATATTAAAGTGAAAGCTGTCCATGAATTCAAGAGAAATATATGTTCTGTTCACTTGCTTGAGGTGGAAATGAAAGTAACCTAGAGCCACAGGCAGAAATGAGTAAGTCTTCAGCGGTTTCCCCACTCTTAGTCTCAATTCTGTATAGTAAAACAGGACATTTTTATTACAAAATTGAGGATGGAATGGCATACAGATATTTCCCAGAAAGTCAGCATGGGTTCTGGGACGATGGTGGCAGCCCCTTAGAAATTCTCTATACAGGTTAAGTGAGGAAGTTTTTATAGTCAGATGGGATTCTGAAGACTGCAAGGTTAGCAGTATGACCTCATGTTTGCCTGTTTGTGAAACCATACTGTCTCACACATGACTGAAAGATACTGAATTTGTAACCACAATACTTCTGCCCCATTCTCATGAGAGACTGGTTGTGCTATGTAAAAAGAATTGTGCCTGCTACAAAACTTTTATGTTTGAGATTTTATAGTTCTCCTTTTTTCTGTTCTAAATCTGCACTACTCTGTATTACAAGAAAATGTTGGCACAGGAAAATAGAGGAGCATTTCCCCATACCCTATGAACTTTGTAACCCAATTTCCTTGTATGATTTCAATAAAAGACTTTATATGGGCATTCGGACTCTCGAGTTCAAAAAGCTCTCACATAAATGAACAAGGCTATCTGTTTCCTTACTTGATATGTTTTCTTATTTGCCTATCAGGTATCCGTTGTTGTTGAAGACCCCTGATTTGTGTTGAGGTAGGACCCTGGCGACCAACTAAAGAGCATACTTGGGTTATACTGAGTCCCCTGGCACATAAGTAGCAGACACACAGCTCAGTCTCCAGATACCAGCAACTGAAGCTGTCCTGAAAGCAGTAACCCTGTTCCCTAGCAGGGTTTCCTTTTTCAGCCACAGTGGGAGAGGATGTACCTAATCCTACAGAGACTCAAGGTGCCAGTGTGATGACTCTCAGAAGAAAAGGAAAAAGGATAGGTGGGGGTGGGGTGGGGGTAGGGTTGGAATTCTGTGAGGCAGGAACATGGAGTAGGAGGACAGCATTTGATGTGCAAACAAATACTTGTGGTACATTTCTTCCAACAAGACCACAGCCGTTCTAACAATGTCAAACCTCTAAATAATCTCCCTCCCTATGAGACTATGAAAGCCATTTTCTTTCAAACCACCACATAGACTTTGATTATGCTTCTCCCCTAACAACTCACTGTAACTTGCCCTTACCTAGTGAGCAGTGCTGTACTCTATCTTCAATAGAGCTGTAAACATCTGCGCCTTTTGTTCAGGATACTTCCTTCTGCTTTCTGTGAGACTACAAGGTTTGTTTCTGCTGTACCAAACCAAACAAACTGCCTTTCTCCAATATAAATAGATGTGCAGTTGTTCTTCATCAATTTGTCCTGAGACGTTTTTCTCTTTTAGCACTTCTCTCTCTCTCTCTCTCTCTCTCTCTCTCTCTCTCTCTCTCTCTCTCTCTCTCTCTCTCTCTATTCATGTGGCTCAAATATGTCTGCTAATGATCTACACATATTTATCAACAACTGTTTCCATCGAATTAATGTTTTGCTTAGATTTGTAATATCAAAGCTTGTTGAACCATTCCACATCTTTATTATCTACATTCCACCTACATTACTCTAAAACCATTCTTTTTTTTAAATATTTATTTATTATGTATACAACATATAGCTTTCTGCCTACATGCATCGGATCTCAATACAGATGGTTGTGAGCCACCATGTGGTTGCTGGGAATTGAACTCAGGACCTCTGGAAGAGCAGTCAATGCTCTTAACCTCTGAGCCGTCTCTCCAGCCCCTAAAACCATTCTTGTTAAAATCAGTGAAATTCTCTACACATAATCTAGCTTTGTTATTTATTATTACTTTGAAGTCATATGGATATTGTACATGAATTGAAGAAAATCTTATGATTTCTAGTGCATAATTTTCAAAATACTGCTGTTCATTACTAATAAATTAGCCATCATTGTCATTCTGCCCAGACACACTAAAATAACTTGGGTATATTCTTTCATTAAGAAAAGAAAAAAATATGAGATCATTAGATCTGATAGCTTCAAAGGAGAAATGTGGTACATTTTCTATAAAAATATGTGTTATTGAGATAGAATATTCTACGACATGGTTTTATTTTGGTGGAAATGGCAGGAACACACCAGAAGAGTGATTACCTTTATTTAAAAGTATAGTGTTATTTATGATGGGAATAACTTTAAATCCCAATGGAATATTAAAGTAGTCTTTTTATTCTAGAGATTTTAAAATTGGCCACTTGTTTAAGCTTAGAATTTCTGTTCAATTTGCATTGCATATTCATCGACCTTTTACATGAGTGTCATTTGCACTGATCCATTAGCCTTGTCTAAATTAGTCCAATTGTTTATAAGGTATTAAATTAACGACAAAGCCTAACATGTTTGTTCTGCTCCACAATCATAGCACATGTTGAAACAGCTGTACTTAGCAGATTACAGGCCATTATGCCAGTTACACCGTATCTTCTTTTTATAACCTAATTTCTCTCCTTTGCATGTGACTTTCTGGATCATAAAATTAGAACTTTTTCATGGCCTTTCATTGACTGGGATGGGAAGAGAGGTTTTAAAATTATCGAGCTGCTTGGATGCAACTTTCAAATGGTTTGGTAAAATGTAGTTGTAAAATATTTCATTAATTTTTAATCCAATTTGAGATTGTTTTCTGTCCTTTGAGATGGAATACCTTTAGATTTATCAGATACTGTGAGGGAAAAATATATTGAATAAAAGTTTAGAATGAAAGTGGAGTCAGGAAATGCAAAAACAAGTATTCAAAGTTCTATGTAGGATCCAAACATTTGCCAAATGGAAAAAAAATGTCTGCCATCTCTTTTATTCCCTCATTAATGTTAAAGCATTTAGAGGTGGTCAATGTCCTCAAAACCCTCTTGTACATATGCACACACAAACATATGTGTGCAAGTGTGTACATGAATGTACACACACATATATATTGTTTCAGTAATAAAGAAAATAAATTGATTAGGCAATTTATTCACTCACTGAAGTTGCAATAGACTGGGTATTCATCTGGTATCAACAATGAAACCATTAGTTCCTAAACAGCTAACCCAGTCAATGTTCTCATGAGCTTATAGTATACTGTTGATGTCAGAAGTTAGCACATACATACATACATACATACATACATATATAAACACATATGTACTTGAACATATTCATGAATATGTAGAGATGATCAACAGACCGACACTTACTTATGTATACATATGTATACATTATTACTATATAGTCACTATAAATTATACATCCAAAATATTTTAGTTTGTACTTATACATACATAGACATATACATAATACACATACATGTAACTATAACAGAAACATTAAAAGAATTACATTTCACTCTAATTCTCCCTTATTCTGAGTAAGTTATATCTTAATTGATAACAACTATTAGCTAGCTGCTTCTGGAATCAGATATATGAGCCACAAAATATAGGATTGTTTGAGTATATGAATCACCAGAGGTAAAACTGCACATATAATTTCATATGTGTCTCCCTATATAAGTCAATTATACATTGTTGAATTAATTTTAGTAGGCCTTATGTGTTTATGAATTAATTCTTTTTTTCCCTGTAACATCCCAATTTTTTTAATGTAAATTTTCAAAAATGTAATGATACTCCCTCAGTATCTTCTACATTTTTTTCCCTGCAGTTCTTTTACAAAGGAACAATTCTGGGTCAGTGTTTTTAACTGTGGGATGGCAACCCCATTCTTCTACCTAATGACCTGTCTTTTGACTGGAGGTAGACTCTATAAGTTCCCTCTCCCCACTGGTGGACATTTCATCTAAGGTCCCTCCCTTTGAATCCCGAGAGTCTCTAACCTCTTGGTACATTCTAGAGGGTCCCTCCAACTCCCACACCCAGAGAACACATATTTCTGTTCATTCTGCTGGTCCTCAGGCCTTCTCTCCTGTCTTCCCTAATACCTGATCACATTCTCCGATTCACCTTCCCCTTCTATCTCCCAGGAGCTCCCTACTTTCCTCTGCCTCCTGTGAATGCTTTCTTCTCACTCTCAAGTGGGATTGAAATATCTTTACTTGGGCCCTTCTGCTTGTTAACCATGGGTTCTCCGTATTATATCAGGCATTCTGTACTTGTTTGGCTAATATCCATTTATCGGTGAGTAAATACCATTTATGTCCTTTTGGGTTTGAGTTATCTCACTCCGGATATTTTCTATTTCCATCCATTTTCCTGCAAAACTCATGAAAGTCTCTTTCTTAATAGTTGAATAGTATTCCATTAGGTAAATGAACAATGTTTTCTGTACCCATTCTTCCATTGTGGAACACCTGGGTGGTTTCCAGCTTCTGGCTATCACAGATACAGTCTCTAGGGATCACACATATATAGTAATGTACGGCACATATTGGGTGTATACCCAATAGTGGTAGTATAGCTGGGTGTTTAGGTAGATCTATTTCCAATTTTCTGAGGAACCTCCAGATTGATTTCCAGAGCAGTCATGCCACTTTGCAATCCCACCAACAATGAAGGACTGTTCTTCTTTCTCTATATTATCTCCAACATATGTTGTCTCCTCATTATTTAATCTTAGCTATTTTGATTGGGATATGGTGGAATGGCAAGTTCTTTTTTATTTCCATTTCTCTGATGACTAAAGACTTTGAACATTGTTTTGTTTTGTTTTGTTTTATTATTTTGTTAGTTTCTTGAGTTGTCTTTATGTTTCGGATATTAGCCCTCTATTGAATGTGGATTAAATGAAGATTGTTCCCAATCTGTAGGACAGATTAGTGCTATTGCCTATATTCTTTGCCTTATAGAAGCTTTTCAGTATCTTGAAGTCCGATTTATCAATTCTTGATTTTAGGACCTGAGCCATTGGAGTTCTGTGTAGGAACTTTCTCTACTTGCAAATGAGTTCTAGTCTCTTTCACAATTTCTCTTCTATTAGACTCAGTGTATCTAGTTCTATGTTGATCCACTTGGACTTGAGTTTTGTCCAAGGTGACAAATATGAATCAATTTTCATTTTTCTAAATATGGACAATCCATTAGACAAGCACCGTTTATTGAAAATGCTTTGTTTTTATATTGCATATTTTTGGATTTTTTGTTAATGATCAAGTGTTCAGAAGTGTGTGATTGTATTTCTAGTTCTTCAATTCTATTTCATTGATCTACCTGTCTGTGTCTGTACCACTACCTTGTGATTTTTACCACTATTGCTCTGTAGTAGCTCTTGAGGTCAGGGATGATGATTCCCCTAGCTTATACTTTATTATTAAGAATTGTTTTCTCTATTTTTTTCCTTTCTAGATGAATATGAGAATTGCTTTTTCTGTATCTTTGAAGAATTGTGTTGGGAGTTTGATGGGAATAGCATTGAACCTGTAGATTGCATTTGATGAGATGGCTATTTGTACTATGTTAATCCTACCAATCCATGAGCGTCCATTTTCTGAGGTCTTTGATTTGTTTCTTGAGAAACTTGAAGTTCTAATCATATAGATCTTTCACTGGTTTAGTTAAAGTTATACCAAGATATTTTATATAATTTGTGACTATTTTTAAGGGTGTTGTTTCCTCCTGTTGTTTCTCAGCCCATTTATCATTTGTATAAAGGAAGACTACGGGTTTTTTACTTTTTTTTTTCCTGTTAACTTTATGTTTAACCATTTTGCTGAAGCTATTTAATAGCTGTTAGAAGTTATCTTTGATATTTTTTTTTTGGGTTGCCTATGTATATTACCATATCATATACAATTAGTGATACCTTGACTTCTTCTTTGCCAACTTGTATCCTCTGGATCTCCTTTTGTTTTCTTATTTCTCTAGCTAGAATTTCTAGTATTATATTGGATGGAGAGATTAGAGAGTCTTTCCTTGTCCCTAATATTTGTAGGATCCATTCAAGGATCTTTCCATTTAATTTGATAATGGCTGTTGGTTGACTGTATATGGCTTTTATTATGTTTAAGTATGAGCCTTAATTCCTGATCTCATCAATACTTTTAGCATGAAGGGGTGTTTATTTTGTCAAATGCTTTTTCAGCATCTAATAAGATGATCATGCGATTTTTTTCTTTAGTTTGTTTATATAGTGGATTACAATAGTGCATTTTTGTATATTTAATGAACCTTATATCCCTGGGTTGAAGCCTAAATGATCATGGTGAAAGATCTTTTTCATGTGGTCTTGGATTTCATTTGTGAGGATTTGATTGAATATTTTTCATCAATATTCATAAGGCAAATTGGTCTGAAGTTCTTCTTTGTTGGGTCTTTGGTTTTCATACCAGAGTAGTTATGGCTTCATAGAATAAATTCAGTAGTGTTATTCCATTTCCATTTGACTAATTTGAGGAAGATTGGTGGTACCTCTTCTTTGAAGGTCTGGTATAATTCCACACTAAAGCATTTTGGTTGATACAAGACAATTAATTTCGTATTTTTTTCTTTGGTGTGGGTATTCTCTTTGTGTGGAATTTTCCTTATAGAATTCTCTGTAGGTATAATTGGTAGATACATATAGGTTAAATTTGTTTTTGTCCTGAAATCTATTGGATAATGAGGAGTTTTGCAGGGTATAGTAGCTAGTGCTGACATTTGTGTTCTCTTAGGTCTGCATGAGCTCTCTCCAGGATATTCTGGCTTGTAGGGTCTCTCTCGAAAAGTCTCGTGTAATTCTGATAGGTCTGCCTTTATTTGGCCCTGGGCCATTTTCTCTCACATATTTTAATATTCTTTCTTCTTTTTGAGCATTTAGTATTTTGATTATTAGGTGACAACCGGATTTTATTTTCTGGTATAATCTAATAGGTGTTTTGTTGGCTTCTTGTACATTTATGACCACCTTTTTTTTTTATGGTGGGGATGTTTTCTTCTATGAGTTTCTGGTCCTTTGATCTGGCAGTCTTCACTCTCTTCTATTTCTTTTACTCTTTTTTATATTTTTAATTTACATTTAAAATATGCCTTCTCAGTTTTCCATCCATAAGCCCTCCATGCCATCCCCCTTTTCTATGAAGATGTCACCCACACATCTACCCACCCCTTCTAGGCTCCATGTCTTGATATTCCACTACAATGTGGCATCCAGCCTTGGTGGGACCAAGGGCTTCTCTTCCTGTTGGTGCCCAAAAAGACCATCCTCTGTTACACAGGCATCTAAAGCCATGGGTCAGTCCATGAGCACTCTTTGGATGCTGGTTTAGTCCCTGAGAGCTCTGGTTGGTTGGTATTGTTGTACTTATAGGGTTGCAAACCCTTTTAATTACTTTAATCCTTTCTCTTAGTCCTCCATAGAGGACCCTGCACTCAGTTCAATGGTTGGCTGTGAGCATGCACCTATGTATTTGTCATGTTCTGGCCAAGCCTATCAGGAGACAGCTATATCAGGCTCCTGTAAGCATGCACTTCTTGGCATCAGTAATATGTTTTGTGGCTATATATATATATATATGGGGTGGATTCCCAGATGGGACAGTCTCTGGATGGCCTTTACATTAGTGTTTGCTCCAAGGTATGTCTCTCTATTTTCTTGTATGAATATTTTTTGTTCCCCCTTCAATGAAGGACAGAAGCATCCACATTTTTGTTATCCTTCTTCTTGAGCTTCAAGTGGTCTGGAAATGTATTTTGGGCTACTACACACTTATCAGTAAATGCATACTTTGTGTGTTTTTGTTGTTGTTGTTGTTTTTGTGATTGGGTTACCTCACTCAGGATGGTATTTTATAGTTCCATCCATTTGCCTAAGAATTTCATGAAGTCATTGTTTTTAATATCTGAGTTGTACTATATTGTGTAAATATACCAAGTTTTCTGTATCCATTCCTCTGTTGAGGAACAACTTGATTTTTCCTAGCTTCTGGCTATTATAAATAAGGCTGCTATTAATATAGTGGAGCAAGTATCCTTATTATATGTTGGAGCATCTTTTGAATATATGCCCAGTAGTGGTATAGCTGTGTTCTCAGGTAGTACTATGTCTAATTTTCTGATAAACCTCCAGACTGTTTCCCAGAATGCTGCACTAGTTTGTAATCCTAATAACAATAGAGCAGTGATCATCTTTCTCCACATCCTTGCCAGCCTCTGCTGTCACCTGAGTTTATGATCCTAGCCATTCTGACTGGGTGAGGTGGAATCTCAGGGTTGTTTTGATTTGCAACTCCCTGATGACAAAGGATGTTGAACAGTACTTTAGGAATGTCTCAGCCATTCTATATTCCTTATTTTCTTGCTTTTTCTAGGGTGTAGTTTTACTCCTTGTGTTGTTTGATTTGTAGGACTGGTTTTGTAGAAAGATACAATGTAAATTTGGTTTTCTCATGGAATATCTTTGTGGAATAATTCTCATATATGTTGAGAAATTTGCTGGATATATTAACCTGGGCAGGCATTTTTGTTCTTTTAGACATTTTAGAAATTTTAGAAATTAGGCAAATGACAACCTTCACAAGAGTCCCAAATAATATACACTACATAGGTGTTATTCTAACCAAGCAAGTGATTGATCAGTATGACAAAAACCTCAAGTCTCTGAAGAAATAAATAGAAAAAATGTATTTTATAAAATGGAAAATTTTCCCATGCTTATGGATTGACAGGATTGATATTGTAAAAATATCCAGTTGCCAAAAGCAATCTACAGATTCAATGCAATCACCATCAAAATTGCAAATCAATTCTTCATAGAGTTAGAAAAATCAATTTGCAAATTCATTTGAAATAACAAAAACCCAAGATAGCAAAAACTATTCTCAACAATAAAAAAAATTACTTCTGGGGGAGTCAATATTCTTGACCTCAAGGTATATTGCAGAGTAATCATGATAAAAAAAATTGTATGATGTTGGTACTAAGATAGGTAGGTAGAACAATGGAATAAATTTGAAGACAGGAAATGAACCCATATGATCACTTGATCTTTGACAAAGGAGCTAAAATCTTCCAGTTGAAAAGAGGCAGCATTTTCAACAAATGGTTCAGGTTCACCTAGAGGTCAGCCTGTAGAAGAATGCAATCAATCCATTCTTATCTCCTTGAAAAAAACTCAAATCCAAGTTTATCAAGGACCTCCACATAAAACCAGAGACACGGGCACTAATAGAAATATAGTAGGGCATAGCGTCCAATAACACTGGTGAGAATTTCCTGAACAGAACACCAATGATTATGCTGTAAGATCAAGAATTGAAAAAAGGGACATCATAAAACTGCAAAGCTTCTATAAGGCAATGGACACTGTCTTTAGGACAAACCTGTAACCTACAGATTGGGAACTTATGTTTACCAATCCTACATCTGATAGAGAGTTAATATCTAATATATAAAAAGAACTCAAGTTAGACTCCAGAGAACTAAATAATCCTATTAAAAATGGGGAACAGCTCAAAACAATGAATTCTCAACTGAGGAATATTGAATGGTGCAGAAGCAACTACAGAAATGTTCAACATCCTTAGTCATCAGAGAAATGCAAATCAAAACAGCTTTGAGATTCCACCTTATGCCAGTTACAATGGCTAAGATCAAAAACTCAGGTGACAGAAGGTTCTGGCAAGGATGTGGAGAAAGAGGACTACTCCTCCGTTTTTCATGGGATTTCAAACTGCTACAATGACTTGGGAAATCAGTTTGCCAGTTCCATAGAAAACTGGACATAGCGATACCTGAGGAACTAGCGATACCACTTCTGGGCATATACCCAAAAGATGCTCCAACATATAAAAAGGTCACATGCTCCAGTATGTTCATAGCAGCCTTATTTATAATAGCCAGAAGCTGGACAGAACCATGATTTCCTTCAACACAGGAATGGATACAGAAAATGTGGTACATTCACAAAACAGGGTACTTCTCGGGTATTAAAACAATGACTAAATGAAATTCTTACACAAACGGATGGAACTAGAAAATATCATCTTCAGTGAGGTGACCCTAACACAAAAGAACAGGCATGGTATGCACTAACTGATAAGTGGACAGACGCCCAAAATCTTTCTTTTTTTTTTTCTTTTTTTTTTTTTCCTTCGGAGCTGGGGACCGAACCCAGGGCCTTGTGTTTGCTAGGCAAGCATTCTACCACTGAGCTAAATCCCCAACCCCCAAAATCTTGGTATAGAAAAGAAAAAAAAATCCCACACCTTATGAGCTCAAGAAGAAAAAAGACCAAAATTTGAGTGCTTCAGTCCTTCTTAGAAGTGGGGAACCGAATACTCATGGGAGGAAATACAGGGACAAAAAGTTAAGCAGAGACTGAAGGAAAGGCAATCCACAGACTGCCTCACCTAGGGATTCCTTCCATATGCAACCAACAAAACTAATCATTATTGATGATGCCAAGAAATGCTTGCTGACAGGAGCCTGATATGAAGGTCTCCTGAGAGGTTTTCCCAGAGCCTTGATGATACAGATGATAATGCTTGCAGCTAACCATCAGACCGAGCATGGGGACCCCAATGGAGAAGTTAGAGAAAGGACTGAAGAAGCTGAAGTAGTTTGCAACTCCATAGGAAGAATAGCAGTAAACCCCTCCCCTAGAGCACTTTGGGACTAAACCAACAACCCATGGCTCCAACTGCATATGTAGTAGAGAATATCATTGTCTGGAATTATTAGAAGGAGCAGCCATTCATCCCATGAATGCTCCTTTCCCCCGTGTTGAGTTGGGAATGGATGAGTGGGAGTCAGAGCATTTTCATAGAAGCAGGAAGAGGAGGAGGAGAGATGTGAGACTGGGGAAAATGGAGAACATTTGAAATGTAAATCATAAAGTATCCAATAAAAAACATAAAGTATATATGATAGAAGCAGAGAAAGATATTGGATAGGCAGCTTTGGTCATAGGCCATGGGAGCAAAAGTTGTAGAGATGTAACTGATAGCTGCTTCAGAAATACCAGAAGAAAGTCCTGTTTCTTTTTATTTATTTCGTTCTGTACTTTTTGTCATTTTTTTAAAAAAAATTTTCTTATATATTTCTTTACTTACATTTCAAAGGTTATTCACCTTCCCAGTTTCCTGTCCATAAGGCCACATTCCCTCCCCTCCCCCTCCCCCATATGGGTATTTCCCCTATACATCCCCCTTATTATCCTCCCCCACATTCCCCTACACTGTGTGTCCAACCTTGGCAAGACCAAGGGCTTTCCCTTCCACTGGTGCCCCAACAAGGCTATTCTCTGCTACACATGCAGTTGGAGCCCTGGGTCAGTCCATGTGTAGTCTTTTGGTAGTGGTTTAGACCCTGGAAGCTCTGGTTGGTTGGCATTGTTGTTTTTGTAGAGTTGCAGGCTCCTTCAACTCTTTCAATACTTCCTCTAATTCCCCCCAAGGGAGTCCTTATCTCAGTTGGGTGGTTTGCTGCTAGCATTGACCCCTGAATTAGACATATTCTGGATGTGTCTCTCAGGAGAGATCTACATCCAGTCCCTTTCCGCATGCATTTTTTAGCTTCATCAATCTTATCTAGTTTTGATATTTATATATGCCACATGTGTGTCAAGCTCTGAATGGCCGTTCCTTGAGTCACTGCTCTAAACTTTGCTTCCATATCCCCTCCTATGGATATTTTTTTCCCTTTTAAGAATCAGTGGGAACATCCGCATTTTGGTCATTCTTCTTCTTGAGATTCCTGTGGTCTGTAGATTGCATCTTGGGTAATTTGAACTTTTTGGCTAATATCCAATTATCAATGAGTGCGTACCAAGTGCATACCAATGAGTAACCTCACTCAGGATGATACTTTCTAGTTCATTCCATTTGTCTATGAATTTCATGAAGTCATTGTTTTTGATAGCTGAGTAGTACTCCATTGTGTAGATGTACCACATTTTTTGAATCCATTCCTCTGTTGAATTACATTTGGGTTCTTTCCAGCTTCTGGCTATTGTAAATAAGGCTGCTATGAACATAGTGGAGCACATGTCTTTGTTGGATGTGGGAACAGCTTTTAGGTATATGTCCAAGAGAGGTAGAGCTGGGTCCACAGGTAGTGTAATGTCCAATTTTCTGAGGAACCTCCAGACAGATTTCCAGAATGGCTGTACCATTTTGCAATCCCACGAACAATAGAGGAGTGTTCCTCTTTCTCCACATTCTCTCCAACATCTGCTGTCACCTGAGCTTTTTATCTTAGCAATTCTGACTGTTGTGAGGTGGAATCTCAGTTTTGTTTTGATTTGCATTTCCCTGATGACTAAAGACGTTGAGCATTTCTTTAGGTGCTTTTTGACCATTCTATAACCCTAAGCTGAGAATGTTTTGTTTATCTCTGTACCCTATTTTTAATAGGGTGATTTGGCTCTCTGGAGTCTAACTTCTTGAGTTCTTTGTATATTTCGGATATTAGCTCTCTATCAGATTGAGGAATGGTAAAGATCTTTTCTCAATCTGTTGGTTGAGGTTTGGGCCTAATGATAGTGTCTTTTGCTTTACAAAAGTTTTGCAAAATTCTCCTCTGACTTCTCAGGAGTATCCACACTTCTGAGGTACCAGTTCTCTCCCAACGGGATTTGGGTGCAGGGAGCCATTTGGCATGATCAGTTCAGTCCTGGGCACAGACCAGAACCACAGGTACCAGTGGCTGTCTGTTCCTATATCCTTCTATCTAGAGGCACTGTGCAGTTTCCCCTTGGACAAGGGATGTGGGCCAAAGTGTGCAGAGGTGGCAGTCTGTTCTGTATTTTGAAAATTTCATAATGCATACAAACAATTTTTCTTGTACCCATCCCTACAGTAATCAAACTCCTCCTTTACCCTACTACATTCCCTAAACTCCATTTCCCTCTTTTTCTCCTGTGATTGAAAGTATTCCACTGAGTCTAATTCCTGCTTTACATATATGCCTTGGTGTAAACTTATCCTAAAGAACATGTGAAATCTACTACTGGGTACCCCAATAGGAGTACCTTCATCCTTCATCAACTAACAACTTCCCATAACTCCTCAGCCAGATGTGGGACTTCAGGAATCTTTCCCCTTTTAATGGTGGTAATTTTCACTTGCTGAGTTTTGAAAAGATAATCACATAAGAATTGAGCTCATGCAGTAACCATGTCACATCCAGAGACCAGGCTTTTGTCATACTCTTCTCTATCCTCTGGCTCTTTTTCTACATTCAATTCCATGATGTTTCCTTACGGGAAGGTGGGATTCATATAGTTATTGCATATAAACCAGAGTTGCTTATTCTCAGCACTTGGAACAATATGTTCTTTACTATTTTCTGCAGAAAGAACCTCTCTTAAGCAAGGTTGGAAGCAGTACAAAATTTTATTTAGAGAACACTTTTACAGAATGCTTTTTTTCACAAATGAACAAATAAAAAACAATAGAAGAGACAAAAGGACCATCAGTAGTATCTCCAGAAGAACATACAATTTCCCAGCTTTGGGCTTTGAATTTGTTTACAAGTATTAGGTATGAAATCCTTTCTGCGCAGCAAGCCTCAAATTCAATCAGTAGAACATTTGATTATTCCCATAGGTATTCATACAATTATTGCCATCTATGGGCACATTCTTCCTGGCAGGACAGTAATGCAGGTTATAGGAGCTAACATCATAATTTTTAATTTCTTCCTAGATGAACACCTTTTCCTAGGGGACTACATTTAATGGTGATAACTGAAAATGCAGTCCAAGCACTAACCTCTTCTGATGAAGACCATTGCAAATACATCTCCGGGTTCTTATACTGGAAATAGGTAATAGCTTTACAGCCATTTTATATTATCACATAAATTATGTTAAGATTACCTCTTCCAAGGTATAGATTTCACAGTAGTCTTACAATTAGGACTCTGTTAAGGTCTATGTTAGAAAGAGAACGGGGTCCCCAGTGGAGGAGTTAGAAAAAGGACTGCAAGAGCCGACGAGGATTGCAACCCCAAAAGAACAACAAAACCAGACTTCCCAGAGCTCCCCAGGACTAAACCAGCATCCAAAGTGTACACAGTGGTGGATCTATGGCTTCATATGCATATGTAGTAGAGGATGGCCTTGTTGGACACCAATGGGAGGAGAGACCATTGATCCTGTCAAGGTTTGATGCCCCAGTGTTCGGGAATGTCAGTGGTCAGTGCGGGAAGATGGGAGGGAGTGGATGGATGGGTTGGGGAGTTACCTCATAGAAGCAGGGGCAGGGGGGATGGGATAGTGAGTTTCTGGAGGGGAAACCAAGAAGGGGGATAACATTTAAAAATGTAAATAAAGAATATCCAATAAAAGGAAAAAAAGAGAGGGTGAACTTTACTGGAGGTTGTATAGAAAAAAATTTTACTGTTGCTTGCTGCTGTTGTTATTGTTGTTGTTGTTTTCTGACACAGGGTTTCTCTAGGCAATATCCCTGGCTGTTACTCTGAAGACCAGGCTGGCCACTTCCTCCCCAAGTGCTGGAATTAAAGACCAGCACCACCAAAATAAAAGTTATTTCCTCATGAGTAAATGCCTATCTTCTCATTGTACTCAAAGCAAAAGATCTAGTCAAGCTAGCCCTGCCAATCATCTAGCCAAGAGACCATGCCTCAGGAAAGCTGATTAACCAAAAGGTGGCAAAGGGAATGAGCTATTATTATGCTGTGAGATAAAATGTATTTTCTTTCCAGAATCCCAGCCCTCTGCTTTGCTTGGGACCTCCATGATGCTCTGTTAGGCCTGTCTGCCTCTGCTAGTTCTGAAGCAAACCTCTGTAACTTTTTATCTTTTAGCTCTTTGTCCCATTTAGTTACTAGACGAGTAAAAGTATGCTTTCTTTGATCATTTGGTCAATTGAATTCTTTCTTTAAAGCCACTTCTTCTGTATAATGCAGTTGCATGAACTACCTCTATTCTTAATTTAAAAAAAAAAAAGGAATGGCTTTCTCTTATCTTCTCCATCTCTCTCCTCTGACTCATTGCTGAGATTCACAACTTGTATTCTGTGTGTTTTGTATTTTAACTCTAACACAGCTGTTGTTGAATACACACCTGGATCTGTTCCTTAGATACTTTATTACAGAGATTAACATTCCTGCAAAGGACTCCAACTTTCCTAGTACTACCTGGCAACCAAGGTCAGGTTTCCTCCAAATTTTCTGATAATATCACAAATGGCTATAACCTAGGCAATGATTTTAAAAAGTGTAATTTCAGGACGAGGAGTTATCATCATCCATAACTGCATTATGGCTCGGGAGCCAGGGGATCCAGATCTGTTATTTTCAGTGGGTTTGGCAGAATGCAATATCTGCACGTAAAATTGTCCAAGAATAAACTGAACAAAATACTCCAAAAAAAAAAAAAGGCTCTGATTAAACTTGCTCAGGTGATTCAGATTATATGTCTGTTTCTATCCTTAGTCCTTTATGTTTAAATATGGTTTAGCATTTCATTGTGCTTTTCCAGATAATTATATGTAGCAGAAACTAATGTAATATTAATGAATCTGTGGTATTTTGCTAGGTGAATATTATTCAAATTTCCTCAGTGAAAGTTAAAATACGTTAAAAAAAACAAGCAAGCAAATAACAATAAATAACAATCACAAAAAACTAAAACAACAAACAAACAAACAAATAAAAAACTAAATTAATTAAACCAAAAAATCTTCCTGGGAACTTCATGTATCCAATACAGGTGAGATAATTGCCAAAAGAATTAAAAAATATTCCTTTGGTTTTGCTAATTAATATTCAGAAACCTGGCCTGCATATTGTCCTATATAAGGCTTGGTGTTATTTTACTTTCATTTTGAAATCAGTGATTACACATCATTTTTTATTTTAACTTCAAGATAAGTTATGGGGCCATTTATGGGGATGAATAGCTCTGATACTTGCTATAGAGGCTGAAGCAGGAGGATCATGCTGTTTTCTCAACTGAAATTTACAGTGTACCACCCATATTCTGCTTTTGCTGTAACACATGAGAAACGATAACACAGAGTGCAGTGGGATTTCCTCTGTTCTTAAATGTCTCACAAAACTATGGAGATAGAAATATCTTGTGTGAATGAGGACACATGAAGTCTTTGAGATTAGAATTTCTGCAGCATAGTTGTATTCCTAGTTTCATAGAAATTTGGAGTGAAACTTTATATAGAGAAACAAAGGTTTTTGAATTTTCATTCTTTTTAACCTCTTTCCAGCCATAAGGTATTCGAAATCCTTGCCTGTGCACTAAGAAGATGAGAGAAAGAATATTGTATGAGAGGTTCACTGAATTTCTTCTTTTCTAAGAATTGCATAATGTTTTTCACATCGTAGCTAAGCAGTCAAGATTTTACTAATTTGACTTACAAGCTTTTAATAAACAGTAAAATGTTTTCTCTTTTTATAACTGACATGTTATATCAGTTATTCAATTTCTCTGCTTGCTTATATCTGACTGAGACATTGAGAATAATTTAATAAAAAGTTGCAAACTTTTAAGTAATTACAATCACAGCAACTATCTGAGGCCTGATAGAATTTATATGCTTGTTTGTTTTTCGTTGTTGCTTTTTTGCTTTTCTGAATAAGGTATGAGTGATATACAGGGAACTAGCAAATTCTTTTTCAACCTTCAATTGCATTTTCAAACATTACCAAGGTCTCTGGTCAGGGTCCACATGGTCAGACATTGACAGGTGCTTGCCTTTTCCAAGGTGACTATCTTGCAATTAAAAAAAATGTGTGAGTGACATTTTAACCTTAAAACATGACATTTTGGGGGTCAGAATAATAATTCTCTTTTTAAAAAGTAATTTTGGAATATGAGTCTTGCCATATAATAAACACCTGCCTTTGTACATGTTGAAAATAAAAATGAAATACATTTTAACATCAAAATCAGTAAACAGCTTATATGTCTAGTGAATGGAACAATACTTCTCAGACAGGTTTTCAGTGATCAACTTCATATTACCATCATAATTCAAACCATCCCAAGGAGGTGATCTAGATACTAGTGATACTCTTCTCTAAAAAGACCACTATAGAGTAGTCCTATTTTCTGGTTAACAATATTTTGTAGACAAAGAGATGTTTTAATACAGAAAAACAAACCATTAAATTAAACCAAGGAAAGAAAGCAAAAGCAAAGAAAAAGAATGAAAAATGAAAGTAGGAGTTTTGATCATTAGTTAAGCATGGAATGTATATACCCAATAGTGATTAGTTTTGCAATTTAAGTAATTGTCAATGATTTATATGTTGAACTGTGTCTCAGCTTAAGCAATGGTAACTTTTCTAGAAAGCCATTGTTTTCACATTTGTGAATGCAATGCAAAGAACATTGTGTGTGCGCGCGCGTGTATGTGTGTGTGTGTACCTATATTATATTGCCATATTTGGTAAATTTTATGATGAGGAGATAGAAAGAAGAATAAAACAAATAGGAATAATCATTGATACTTTGGTGTATACACTATAAAATCATGACAAAAATCCTCAACCTCTCAAACCAAGTTATTTTGTTGCAGGATATTTGATCACTTATGAACCCTGGGAGTGTGTTATTTAGTAGACAATTCTGTTCCTACTTGTGACATGGCTCAGTCTAGTTTACACATTTAATATCCAAGCTTTCTACTTATTGTAAACAGTATTAAATAAAATCAACCACATGTCAAGAGGCAGAGCAAGTACCCAGTTGAAAGGGAGTGAACAAAGGAAAAAAAAATAGAGATTAAGATTCGAGGGTGGAATAAGAAATACACAGGAAGAAATGGGAGGGACATTGAGTTTCAGGATTTTTTGGGAATTTTTGGAGGAGAACTTCTGGGATGTCAGCTGTAGTAATATCAGTTGAGGGCATTCTCTGTTTCTGAGAAGGCTTTCACCCCAGCACCTGGCTCAAGTCTTCACTGGTAAAAATGAACACTTGAGTTTCCTATTAAAAGAATATTTGGTGCTTCAGTGCATGGCAGGATACCAAAAACAGAGAAATCTCACCAGAAGCAGACAAACATGAGAAGATTTGATAAGTCACCTGGGAGTACTCAAGTATAAAGGAAATGAAATACCAAAATTCAAGACACTAGGACACTCGATAGTTCTCCTTTACCACTTAAAAATAGAAGCAGAAATTGAAAATATAAATGACTTAAGTGAGATTGACATAATACTGATGATAGAAATAAGCTCCTGTCCACTGTATGGAAGGATCACATTTCAATCCAAAACTAATATACAATAAACGGAGGCAGGATTAAAAGGTGTGACTGGTTAGGAGAGAGTCAGTGAACTCTCAGTGGAAGAGAATTTATTTTTCTTTTTCAGACTGAGATGCAGAGGAACAGACCTAAGAAAAGAGGAAAGAAAACCAGCCACATAGTTGAACTCAGCTTAAGTTAAGAGTAGTCATGGAATGGGTCTAGCTCATGATCTAGGCATTTATTTTTTTTATTTTTTTATTCTTTTATATTGGATATTTTATGTATTTACATTTCAAATTATTAATAATATTAAGCTTCTGTGTTGTTGTTGGGGAACTAGAACATGGGTAGGAAAATCTGTGGTTATAAATGGTACCCAATATATAGGCTCTTAGTATCTTCCCTTAGAGCCCATGAAGCCAAGCGAAAAGAGTTTAGCAAGCTGCTCTGGCTAGTGGGCAGACTGCTCTCTGCGTGGGACAGCTGAAGTCAGACTGACCACATAAACCAGCAAACAGTGGGATTCAGACACTGCAGAGAGGCCAAGTACAGAAGTACAGGTTCCTTACCTACACACAGGGAAGTGTGGCCAGCCTCGAGGGAGAGTGGAGGCCTGTTAAGGTGGAGTAGAAAACCACACTTTCGAGGCGCAGTCCCATAGGACACATGTTCCTCTGGGAATCCAGCGCACAGATTGGTGGGAGGCAATCTTGGACAAAACAGCAACTCTGTCCTGGCCCACTTCACATCAAGCCCTGCGCTCACTGAGAGGGGCCAGCCGAGACCAGCAAGTCAAGACACATGGGTCTGTAAGTACTAGTGGATGCCTGGGGGGTGAAGGCCTGAAGCTCTGCAGAAATACAGCAGGTTAGAGAGATTTGTTCAGGGCCAGCAAAAGGCAGAAACAGTGGGGCAGCCTGACAGACCAAACTGAGCAAGAGTAGCCATCAGCAAATGCCAGGTGATAGCTGAATTGCAGAATAAACATGAAGATAGCACCAGAATAAACATGAAGAAATCCAAGCACAGACAGTAGACTCTGACCTAGTAAGTAAGTTGCAACCACTTTAAGTGACAAGGAGAGAAAGCAATTAAGCATAGAAAGTCATGTGGAAGAGATCATTGAAGGAAGAAAAGAATTAAAGATTAAAAAACAAACATTATGTTTAAAAATTTAGAGAAATTCAGTTTCTGCCTGCACCTAGAATTGAACTGAACCTGTCCCACAGCTCTCTGTAGCCAAATCCCATGGGGTAGAGAGCTGGATTCTCAGAGTCATGGACAATCCTAAGAGCTCGGGGGAGAACTCCACTTCTGGTCACATTCCAGGCCCAAGAGGAACTTGCCTAGTGTCCTCTGGATAGGAAAACAGAGGAGCAGGCAGCAACAGGAACATGCCTGTTTCTGCCTGCTCCAAGAGCCCATAAACCAGTCATCAGAAGCATGACACATGTGAGAGCAGAGGTAAGACGAACTCTTCTGCTCAAACAAACCCAGGAGCAGCTCTCTGTTCCCCGATCCAGCTGAAAGAAAATAGGTCTACAGGAATGCTGACACACTTACAGGAGGGTCAAGCCATTATCAGAGACAGCAAGACAAACTAACACCAGAGACAACCTGATGGCAAGAGGCAAGCGCGGGAAACAAAGCAACAGAAACCAAGACTACTTGGCATCATCAGAGCCCATTTCTCCCATCAAACCAAACAGTGGAGATCCAAACCCATGGGAAAAGCAAGATTTGGATGTAAAATCACATCTCATGATGATGATAGAGGACTTTAAGAAGGACATAACTAACTCCTTAAAAAAGAAGTACAGGACAACACAGGTAAAAACAAGTAAAAACCCTTAAAGAGAAAACACAAAAATCCCTTAAAGAATTACAGGAAAACACAACCAAACATGTGAAGAATTTGAACAAAACAATACAGGATTTAAAAATGGAAATAGAAACAAAAAAGAAAGTACAAAGTAAGACAACCCTGGAGATAGAAAACCTAGGAAAGAGATCAGGAGTCAAAGACTCAAGCATCACCAACAGAATATAATAGATAGAAGAGAGAATCTGAGGGGCAGATGATACCATAGAAAACATCAGTACAACCTTCAACGACAATGGAAAACACAAAATGCTCCTAACCCACAACATCCAGGTAATACAGGACACAATGAGAAGATCAAACCTAAGGATAATAGGAATAGAAGTGAGTGAAGACACTCAATTTAAAGGGCCAGTAAATATCTTTAACAAAATTATAGAAGAAAATTTCCCTAACCTAAAGAAAAATATGCCCATAAACATACAAGAAGACTACAGAACCCCAAATAGACCAGAAAAGAAATTCCTCCTGTCACAGAGTAGTCCAAACACTAAAACACAAATGCAAATGCAAAAAAGGAATATTAAAAGTAATAAGGGAAAAAGATCAAGTAACATATAAAGGCAGATCTATCGGAATTAAAACACCAACATAGTCAACGGAGAATATGAAATCCAGAAGATCCTGGGAAGAGGTCATACAGACCCTAAGAGAACACAAATGCCAGCACAGGTTGCTAGTTCCAGCAAAACTCTGAATTGACATAGATGAAAAAAACAAAGGTATTCCATGACAAAACCAAATTTACACAATATCTTTCTACAAATCCAGTCCTAAAGAGGAGAATAAATGAAAAAATTCAACACAAAGAGGGAAACTACACCATAGAAAAAGCAAGAAAGTAATCTCCTTGTAATGAAACCAAAAGAAGAGAGACACACAACCATAATTCTTGCTCTAACAACAGAAAATAACAGGAAACAACAATCACTATTCTTTAATATCTCTTAGCATCAATGAACTCGATTCCCCAAGAAAAAGACATAGACTAACAGACTGGATGCTTACTGAGGACCCAGCATTTGGCTGCATACAGGAAACACACCTCAGTGATACAGACAGACACTACTTCAGAGTAGAAAGCTGGAAAACAGTTTTCCATGCAAATGGTTCCAAGAAACAAGCTGGAGTAGCAATTCTAATATTGAATAAAATTGACATTCAACCAAAAGTTGTCAAAAAATATAAGGAAGGACACTTCATATTCATCAAAGGTAAAATCCACCTCAATCTTGAATATCTGTGCTTCAGATGCAAGGGTACCTACACTCATAAAAGAAACCTTACTAAGCTTAAAGAACACATTCCACCTAACCCAATAATACTGGGAGATTCCAATGCCATACTCTCATCAATAGACAGATTATGGAAACAGAAGCTGAACAGAGACATAGAAAAACTAACAGAAGTTATGAACCAAATGGATTTAACAGATATCTATAAAGCATTTCATCCTAAAACACAAGATGTACCTTCTTCTCAGAACCTTATGATATCTACTCAAGAATTGACCATATAATTAGTCAAAAAACAGGCCTCAACAAATACAAGAAGATTGACATAATCCCATGCATCCTATCAGAAAACCACAGACTAAGGCTGGTCTTCAATAACAATATTAACAACAGAAAGCCTAAATATACATGGAAGCTGAACTATATCCTACTCAATGATAACTTAGTCAAGGAAGAAATAAAAAAGAAATTAAAGACTTTTGAGAATTTGATAAAAATGAAAGTATAACACATCCAAAATTATGGGACACAATGAAAGCAGTACTAAGAGGAAAACTCATAGCTCTGAATGCCTCCAAAAAGAAATTGGACAGAGCATCCTTTTTTAGCACCTTGACAGCACACCTAAAAGCTTTAGAACAAAAAGAAGCAAATGCTCCCAAGAGGAGTAGAAAGCAGAAAATAATAAAACTCAGGTCTAAAGTCAACCAAGTAGAAACAAAAATAACTATACAAAGAATCAACAAAAGCAGGAGCTGTTTCTTTGAGAAAATCAACAAGATAGATAAACCCTTAGCCAGACTAACCAGAGGGCACAGAGAGTGTATCCAAATTAACAAATCAGAAAAGAAAAGAGACATAACAACATAATCTGAGGAAATTACCCAAGATACAATCCACAGACCACATGAAGCTCACGAAGAAGGAGGACCAAATTGTGGATATTTCAGTCCTCCTTAAAAGGGGAAACAAAAATATTCATAGGAGGGGATGTAGAGTCAAAGTTCAGAGCAGAGACTGAAGGAATGGATATTCAGAGCCTGCCCCACCTAGGGATTCAGCCCATGTATATACAGCCACCAAATGTAGACAATATTGATGAAGCCTAGAGGTGAACGCTGACAGGAGTCTGATATAGCTGTCTCCTGAGAAGCTTAGACCAGTGTGACAAATACAGAGTCAAATGCTAGGAACAAATATTGAACTGAGAATGGGATTCCCTTGGAGGAATTAGAGAAAGGATTGAAGGAACTGAAAGGAGTTGCAACCCCATGAGAACAACAATACCAACCGACTAGACTTTCCAGGGAACATCCAAAGAGTACACATGGACAGATCCATGGCTCGAGCTGCATATGTCACAAAGGATGGCTTTGTTGGGCACCCATGAGAGGGGAAGCCCTTGTTCCTGCCAAGGCTGGACCCCCCCAGTGTAGGGGAAGGTCATGGTGGGATGACTGGAAGCGGGAGCGGTTGGGAAGGGGTAATACCCTTATAGAAGAAGGGGAGGGGTGGTATAAGGGGTGTATTGATGGGAAACTGGCAAAAGGGGAAAAGATATAACATTTGAGACAGAAATAAAAAATATCCAATAAAAATTTAGAGAAACACAAATGACACAATGCATCTTGTAATCATAGGATTTTGTTTGGTTTATCAGCAGAAGACAACTATTTTTTCAGGAATGTGTGTGTGTGTGTGTGTGTGTATGTGTATGTGTGTGTGTGTGTGTGTATGTGTGTATGTGTCACAAACAATAAAACACAATTTACACAATCCTTTGAATATTGAAGAAATTTTAAATGACTCTAACTAAAGCTGAATTGCAGCCATGTACCATCACTGCCAAAATCAGTCCATATCTGATATAAAACAAAATGATCCTCCAAGCCTAGACAAGGGAATTAGAGGAAGAGGAGAGAAAGCCACAGGGTAATCAAGAAGTCAGATTGCAGCCTATAGAGGTACAACCTTTAAAAAGTATTAAGAAAGCAATAATGACATATCATTTATATTCACCAAGTATAAAAATACAAACTTAATAAGTGTGTCACTCAAATTTGTATAATTTTAAAAGATTGAAGAGATATGATGACAGTCATCCTATAGAACTGCCCTCAATTACAGTTGATAACATAGTAGAAAGACAAAGCTTCAATCATGAAACAGCTAAATGTGACTAGATGTACGGATATTGTCAAGGATCTACTACTAGATGAAGGTCCATATTCTGAAATAAGAGTATAGATCACCCTTGATGATGTTATTTTAGAATAATGCCATACAATAATTTCACATACTTGGGATGAGTCTCAACATTAGGGATGAGTTGAATCCTTTACAAAGATAACCCAATGTTCAAATGAGTCTTTCTCAAAATTTTTGACTGTTTGTCTGCCAGAGCATGACAAATACGGAGGGGAATGCTTGCAGTCAACCATTTAACTGAGAACAGGGTGCCCTTTGGAGGAGTTAAAGAAAAGATTGAAGAAGTTTAAGGGGTTTGTAACCCCATAAGAACAACAAAACCAGCCAACCAGATCTCCCAGGGACAAAACCACCATCCAAAAAGTACACATGGATAGAGTCATGGCTCCAGTTGCATATGTAGCAAAGGATGGCCTTGTTGGGAAAAAAATGGGAGAAGAAGCCCTTGGTTCTGCCAAGGCTGGACCCCCCACCCCCCAGTGTAAGGGAATATTAGGGTGGGGAAGCAGGGAGGCAGTGAGGCAGGAAGTGGTGGGTGGATGGGTAGAGGAACACCCTCATAGAAGAAGGGGAAAGGGGATGGGATGGGGATTTATGAATGGGAAACTTGGAAGCGGGATTACATTTGAAATGTTAACAAAAAAAATCCAATAAAAATTGTTAAAAAAAGATGACTGACAACAACCCTAAATATAGCAATTATCACCCCAAACTGCTAGACAAATTTTAATTGAATATTTAGCTTTTGAAAATGCTAATGCATGTTGCAAAATGGCTATTAGACCTTTCAGAGTTATATCTGTACCTCATTATAAATGGTTCAAAACTACTGCTTATGATTCAATTGTTGTTGTACTACAAGCAATTAAATGGAGAAATCACAAATTTCTCATTGCTGTAGCTTTGAAGATCAAGTCATTCCCTAAAGGATTATAGACAAACAGTTCCTAAGGATAAATCCTTCTATAATAATAGTAATCCAGGTAGAAAGTTTCCTGTGAAATATAGAAGATGTGGAAGGAACAGACATAATGATGATAATTATAGGCCTTCCAAAGATATTTGAGACAATTCCTTTAATGTTGAAACCCTGATTAAGGAGCTTTGCTCTGTAGTGCCTGGAAACATTCATGAATCCCCAAAGACCACCAAGGAGCTGACTCTAATGTAATTACATTAGGGTCTCTTCATTAAAAACTCGAGTTTGGTTTTACTCGCTCCCAACATGTAGGGCAGATTGGTGAAGCAGCTCGGAACTCTTATTTAGAGGAAAATGGGAGCAAGTGAGGAGGTATCCAGCCTGGGAAACATCTAACAGAATGACTATTGTAAGCTGACATGTGGGTGCTCTGAAGCAAGACCATAAAAAATCGCAAATGATCTGAAAGTACATCTGAAACAATCAGACTAATCTTTGATTGACTGTTGCTAGGAAGTAGCTAGAGATTAACTTTGGGGTATGGGCCAAGGACAAGTCATGGGGTCCTTCTTGACATTTGGGTCTAGCTTGGATTCAGCTGCAGTTCAATTGCCAGGCTTTATCTTTTAAGATGGAGACTGGTCATTTGCTATTCATCCAGGAAAGAATATTCTCAACAGCAACCAGAACAATCAAAGCATGGTAGGATGAACAGAGCTGCTCAAAACTTAAATAAACCATTTAACAGAAACAGAGAAGCTCCTATAGATTGATTAAAAGATGCTAAAAATACACAGAAACAGATATTTTAGCCATATACCGTAAATGAGAAGAAACCAAAATTAAAAGAACAGTTATATTGAATTAAGACTGAAAAATTATAGATATAGGAGCAGATTAGCTATAATATCATACAATTCCTAGTTTCCAGCTTTGTGACTTCAATGGATTTATACACAGTTCCTAGGAATTGGGACAATGTCACACATAAAACAATGTCTAAAATGGGTTAAATGAATAGGTCCAGAAGGCCAAATAGGAAAACAATGTTATATATGGCTAATATAGCCATAAATCTATGGAGGAAGAGATTAATTGCAACAGTGGGAAGAACTGATTAACATTCCTCTAGTTTCAAAGTGAAAAGTTATAAAAGAAAATTTGTTCCTAATAAATAAATTAAGTAATGTGACAGAAGAAACAGATACAGACTATCCAAGCTGTTGATAAGCGGGATATAGGAGAGGCCAACTCTCCAATTTTATGTGGGGGAGCCACTCCTGATAGATCCCACTTGCCCTGCCAAAAAAGTGGCAAACTGACAAACATGTTTGGGTAGAACATGGCCTATAACCAAAAGAGAAATGGGAAGCACTAGAAGAGCTAGTCCAAGAGTAGCAGGAGACTTAACATACAGAAAATGCCACCAGCCCATGGAATTCAAATATATTTGTCATTAAAAGAAAATCTGAAAATTAAAGGATGTTGACAGATCTGAAAGCAATCCATAAAAATATTCAACCAATGGGATTTTTACAGCCTGGAATCCTATTCCCTTCCTTGTTATATAGGGCATGTCCTATTATAATGATTGATTTAAAAGATTGCTTCTTCACGATTCTTTTGAATGAGCATAATAGCAAAATGTTTGATGATTCAATACCTATTTATAATAATAGTTGTTAAATAAAGAGATGTAATTGGAGAGTCTTGCCACAAGTTATGTTATACAGCCTTAACTTATGCCAATATTTTGTACAACAGTGTACCACAGCCATTAGAAATAATTTGTAAGGAGTTTCCTCAGTCTACAATTGACTATTATAAAGATTATATCTTACTAGCTGATTCAGATACAAATACTTTAGAGAAGATTTATGAAGTAAAGAGAATTTTATCTTGCTAAGAATTATAAATTGCTCCTGAAAAAAAAATGCAAGCAGGTAACTCTATTAATTATCTGAAATATAGGAGAGCTCCCAGGGATTAAACCACTACCCAAAGACTATACATGGACAGACCCAGGGCTCCAACTGCATATGTAGCAAAGAATAGCTTTGTTGGGCAACAGTGGAAGGGGAAGCCCTTGGTCCTGCCAAGGTTGGACCCCCCAGTGCAGGGGAATGTCGGGGGGAGTAGTGGTAAGAGAGGTAGATGGGGGAAACACCTTATGGAGGAGAGGGAAGGGGAGGGAATAGGGGGCTTGTGGACAGGAAAACATGAAAGGGAATAACATTTGAAATGTAAATAAAGAACTATATCCAATAAAAATTAAAAATAAAAATTATATTAAAAATTAGATTTATTATTTTTTTAAAAAAGGAAACCTATTTGTAAAGCAATATCATTAATAAAAGGTGTTCTTTTGAAAAAAAAACAAAGGTCTACATAAAATTTTACCACCAAAAGTACAAATTAGGAGAGATTTAAATATTATTGGGAGGTATTAGTTGGCTAAGACATATGAATGTATTAACTACTTATGATCTGACTACTGTATTTCAAACATTACAAGGTCTTAATAATGAAAATAGTACAATCAAATTATCAGCTAGAGCTGAGAGAGAAATGGCTCTGGTAGAAAAGAAATTACAGGATATACCTGTGGACCTAGTGGATAGGAAAAATATGTTGTATTTAGTTTATCTTAACTTCTACTCATTAACCCACAGGAATTTTTATGCAGAAAGGAGATAATATCTTAGAATGGATATTCTTGGCATATAAGCAGATTAAATACATTAAAAGCCTGTGTAGAAAAGGTTTCTGGATTGATTCTGCAAGGAAAAAGATGTGACTTCACTTAGAAAGACTAAAACTTGAAAAAAATTTAGTACTTTTTTTATTGCAGAGATTGCCTCATTATAGATGAAAGTAAATATTGGTAAACAGCTTGCATTATTTTTTGGAGAAATTAATAATAAGCACCTCAAATGTAAGTAACTTAATTTTATAAAAAGAAGCTATAAGAACTAAGTAGATTCTCTTTCATATAGTGAAAGGAACAAAAAAATTGTTGAACCTCTATAATCTATACTAGTGTATTCAAATCATGAAACATAGTCTATAAGTCAGAAAAAATAAGTAAGGCAGCTTAGAGCCTGTATAATTCAAAGCTTATGACATTCTTTTGATTTATGAAAGTTTTTCAAAATCTCTTTAAAAAGTTACTGAATTTCAATATAAAGAAAGTGTTTTTTGTCTATTGAAAGTGCTGTACTTAATCAATGTGATTCAGAATTAACTTCACTATTTATGAAGTACAACATGTATAATCTGAAGTAGAAATTATCCACTGTATATAATATAATTCAGATCCCATAGGCATCTTTCAGGCTCCAGGGACAAGGTAATGATGAAAATGATCAGCTATTAGTAGGAAATGTGCTGGAAGCTTCAGAAATTCATAAAAAGCACCATGGTAACAGCAAAGGCTTAAAAAAAGATTTTTTCCATCACTTGGCACCAAAACAAGGTAATTATATAGAAATATCATACTTCTATTTTGTGTAGTGAAACTCTATTACTCCCAGGGAGTAACACCCCTCCCCCCCAAAAAAATACCCAAAGAAATTTGGCAAATGGATGGATGTATTTTGTTTTACATAGTTTAGCAAAATTAAAGTATTTGGACATACCATAGATATATATTCAGAATTTCAATGGGCAACTGCTTTAAGTTTTCAAAAGGTCGGAAATGATGATTACACCTTAGAGCACAGGTAAAACCAAAACTTCTGCTCAGAGGGACCTGCCTGAAGCACTCAAGGCACAGAAACTGAGAAGCAGTGAGGGCAGGATCCTTCCTGTTTCCATCTGTGCCCAGAACTGACCCTGGGCCACAGTTATCTATACCCAGATCCCCCCTGGAGAGACCTGGTCTCTGAGGAGCTCTGACACACAGGCTTACAGAAGGGTCAAGCTACTGCCAGAGACAGCAAGACTAGGCAACACCAGAGATAACTAACTGTTGAGAGGCAAGTGCAAGAAGCTAAGCAACAGAAACCAAGGACACTTGGTATCATCAGACCCAACTCTCCCAAGACAGCAAAACCTGGATACCCCAACATACTGGAAAAGTGGATTATGATTTAAAACCTCATCTCACGTTGATGTTACAGGATTTTAAGAATGACATAAATAACTGCAGAAATGAAATACAGGACAACACAAGTAAACAGGTGAAAGCCATTAAAGAAAAAAGAAAAAAATCCCTTAAAGAATTAGTAGAAAACACAACTGAACATGTGAAGAAATTTAACAAAATCATCCAGGACCTAAAAATGGAAATAGAAACAACAAAGAAATCATAAAGGGAGACAACCCCAAAGATAGAAAACCTAGGAAAGAGATCAGGAGTCATAGATGCAAACATCACCAACAGAATACAAGAGATAGAAAGAAGAATCTCAGGAGCAGAAGATACCACAGAAACCATGACACAGCAGTCAAAGAAAATGCAAAACATAAAAAGATCCTAACACAAAACATCCAGGAAATCCAGGAAGGTATAAGAAGATCAAAGGATAATAGATATATAATAACATATAAGATATATATATATATATATATATATATATATATATATATATATATATATATATGAAAAGATTCCCAACTTAAAGGGCCAGTAAATATCTTCAGCAAAATTATAGAAGAAAACTTCCCTAACCTAAAGAAAGAGATGCCCATAAACATGCAAGACGCCTTCAGAACTCCAAATAGATTAAACCAAAAATGAAATTCCTCCTGTCACATAATTGTCAAAACACCAAATACACAAAACAAAGAAAGAATATTAAAAGCAGTAAGGGGAAAAGGTCAAGTAACATATAAAGGCAGACCTATCAGAATTACACCATATTTCTCAAGAGAGATTATGATAGCTAGATGATCCTGGGCAAATGCCATACAGGCCGTAAAAGAACACAAATACCAGCCTAGCCTACTGTATCCAAGCAAAATTCTCAATTACCATAGATAGAAAAATGAAGATATTCCATGATAAAACCAAATTTATACAACATATATTACACAAATCCAGTCCTACAAAGAATAATAGATGGAAAATTCCAACACAAGGAATGAAACTCCTCCCTAGAAAAAGCAAGAAAGTAATCTTTCAACTAATACAAAAGAAGATAGCCACACAAACATAATTGTACCTCTAACAACAAAAGTAATAGGGAAAAACCATCATTGGTCCCTAATATCTGTCAGCATCAATGGACTCAATTGCCAAATAAAAAGACAGAGATTGACTAACTAGATATGTAAACAGGACCCAGCATGTTGCCGCATACATCAAACACAGCTCTGTGACAAAGAAAGGTACTTCCTCAGAGTAAAAGGCTGGAATAAATTTATTCCAAGCAAACAAGCTGGAGCAGCCATTCTAACATTAAATAAAATAAACATTCATCCAAAAGTTATCAAAAAGATAACGAAGACATTTCATACTCTTCAAAAACAAAACAAAACAAAAAAAAATCCACCAAGATGAACGCTCAATTCTGAGTCTCTATGTTCCAAAAGCAAGAGCACCCAAGAGAATCATTGCAAGTCATATAATAATAGTGGGAGACTTCAGCACCCCACTCTCATTAATGGACACATCATGGAAAGAAACTAAATAGAGACACAGAGAAACATACAGAAGTTATGAACCAAATAGATTAAAAAGCCATCTACAGAACATTTCATCCTAAAACAAAAGAGTATCTCTTCTTCTCAGCACCTAATGGTGCCTTCTCCAAAACTGACCATATAATTGGTCACAAAACAGGCCTCAACGGATACAAGAAGATTAAAATAATCCCATGCATCATATCACATCACCAATGAATAAGACTGGTCTTTAATAACAGCAAAGCAACATACATATGGAAGCTGAACAACGCTCTACTTAATGATAACTTGGTCAAGGAAGAAATAAAGAAAGAAAGTAAAGACTTTTTAGAATTTAATGAAATTGAAGGCACAACTTACCCAAATTTATGGGACACAAAGAAAGCAGTGCTAAGAGGAAAACTCTTAGCTGTGAGTGCCTTCAAAAAGAAAATGGAGAGAGCATACACTAGTAGCTTGAAACCACACCTGAAAGTTCTAGAACAAAAACAAGCAAATACACCCAAGAGGTCTAAATGGTAAGAAATAATCAAATACAGGTCTGAAATCAACCAAGTAGAAACAAAAAGAACTATACAAAGAATCAACAAAACCAGGAACTGGTTCTTGAGAAAATCAACAAGATAGATAAAACCTTAGTCAGACTAACCATGGAGCACAGAGACTGTACCTAAATTAACAAAGTCAGAAATGAAAAGGGAGATATTACAAATAAACTGAGGAAATTAAAAAAATTCACCAGATGCTATTACCAATACTCAACAAAACTGAAACATTTGGAAAAAAATCACAATTTTCTAGACAGATACCAGCTGCCAATGTTAAAACAGGATCAGATAAACCATCTAACCAGTCCCCAGACCATAAAGACATAGAAGCAGTCATCAAAAGTCTCCCAATCAAAAAAACCCAAGACCAGATGTGTGTAGTGAAGAATTCTATCAGACTTCCAAAGAAGACCTAATAGCAATTCTCTTCAAACAATTCCCCAAAATAGAAACAAGAGGAACTCTACAAATTTGTTCTATGAAACAATAATCTTGCTAATACCTAAAACACACAATGATCCTACAAAGAAGTAGAACATTAGACCAATTTCCCTTATGGATATGGATGCAAAAATACTCACTAATATTCTTGTAAACTGAATCTAAGAACACATCAAAATGATCATTCACCATGATCAAGTAGGCTTCATCGCAAGGAAACAGGGATGTTTCAATATAAATAAATCTATCAAAATAATCCACTATGTAAACAAACTTAAAAAATGATCATCTCATTACACTGTGGAAAAGCATTTGATAAAATTCAACACATCTTCACTGTAAAAGTCTTAGAAAGATTAGAAATCATTGCTCATACCTAAACACAATGAAAGCAATATACAGCAAACCAATGGCCAACATCAAACTAAATGGAGAGAGCATTGATGCAATCTCTCATGGACAAGACAACCACTCTCTCCCTACCTATTCAATATTGTATTTGAAATCCTAGTGAGAACAATTAGACAACAAAAGGAGGTCAAAGGGATATAAATTGAAAAGGAAGAAGTTAAAATATCATTAGTTACAGATGGTATAATAGTATATTTAAATGACCCCAAAATTCTACCAGAGAACTCTTAAACCTGAAAAACAACTTCAGTAAAGTGGCTGGGTATAAATTAACTCAAACAAATCAGTAGCCTTCTTCTACTCAAAGGATAAACAGGTTGAGAAAGAAATTAGTGAAATGACAGCCTTTATAATAGTTACAATTAACATAAAATAGTTTGTTGTGACACTAGCCAAGCAACTGAAAGATCTGTATGACAATAACTTCAAGTCTCTGTAGAAAGAAATTGAAAAAGATCTCAGAAGATGGAAAGATCTCCCATTCTCATAGATTGTCAGGATTAATATAGTGAAAATGGCCATCTTGTCGAAAGCGATCTATAAATTCAGTGCAACCCCATCAAAATTCCAACTCAATTCTTCACAGAGTTAGACACAGCAATTTTCAAATTTATTTGGATTAAAAAAACAAACAAATAGGATAGTGAAAACTGTTCTCAACAATTAAAAAAACAAACAAACAAACAAAACCCTTCTGGGGGGATCACCATCCCTATACTCCAGCTGTGTTAAAGAGCAATAGTGGGGACACTTCCAGTGTTTGGCCAGAGTCCCCGGACCAGCGGAGGATCCTGCCCAGCAGCTCTCTGCTCCCCAGGCCTCCTGGA